>NW_026057586.1:32943327-33054718 GCF_023721935.1 Panthera uncia | reverse complement strand
TATATATATATATATATATATATATATATAAGCCACCCGTTAGTCTCAGGAGGGTCATTTTGCCATGAAATTTATGAAACAAAGAAGGTTGAGAAGTCACCAGACATGTATTTCCTAGTGTTTTTCACTGTACACACAGAGGCTTGGTTTTTGATTCACCATTCTCTAGCCTCAGGAAAGATTACAATACCACCACCACAAATGTTTATTGCAAAGTTACAGCATTCCTGGTACTGTGATACATTATTTACATAGTATTTTTTTCAATTCTTATAACAACTCTATAGGATAAGTTTAATTAGTATTGCCAATGAATAAATTGAAGGGTAGAAACTGTAAATAATTTCCCAAAGTTTGCATGACTATAAGCATAGGAGCCAAGGTTTGAAGGCTTACTAATGCTGGAACCTTGTACTTGACCTTTTTCTACTGCTAATAGAATTCTCTAGCAAAGGAAAAGTTTTGCACTCATATTAGATATTTCATTGTGGAACTTCTGCAGGGATTTTCATTTTTCCTTGTTGATTCAACCAGGAAAAAGATATAAGAAGACGTCGAATTTAGGTTACCTTCCTAACCAGGAGAAGAGAGGAGGTCTGTAAAAGGTCTGGAACAATAATACATCTTTATTAACTAGCAGCTCCAGCTTCCATAGGCAGCTGCCTAAAATTCTGGTAGATCCTGAGAACGAGCTTCCATGAGATTCTGACCAAAAAGGAACCATAGCATGTCTTCCAGGGCTAACCGGAAGGCCTCACATAAGAAGTCCCTAAATTAGGGAAGCTTCTGATTATAAGCAGTTTAACCTGGGATGGAATTGAAATCCTCAACAGGATTTAATTTTACATAGTTTTAAATTTACATAATTTTGTAATCAAGAGAGTTATTTTTTTTAATAATAGGGATTACAATGATAAAAAGAATACCCTGTTTTACTCCATTGTGTGATTTCTAAAGTTTCAGTGCTTTATTGTTTCAAGTCATATCCCCAATCCTTTGTGTATGTATAAACTTTCACATCATGAAATAAGGCTAGACCTAACCATGATGTCCTTCAGTAAGTGAATGAATGAATAAATACATGGTGGGACATTCAGAAAATGGATATTATTCAGCACTAAAATTAACTATTAAGACATGAAAAGACATGGAGGGAACTGTAATGAATATTACTGAGTGAAAGAAGCCAATCTGAAAAGTCTACATACTATATTGTTCCAACTATATGACATTCTGGAAAAGGAAAAACAATGAGACCAATAAAAAGATCAGTGGTTGCCCATGATGGGGTGAGGGAGAGATGAATAGGTAGAGTACAGAAGATTTTTAGGGGACTGAAAATACTCTGCACAATATTGTAATGATGAGTATATGTCGTTATACATTTGCCCAACCAATAGGATGCACGATACCAAGAACAAACCCTAAGGTAAACTACAGACTTTGAGCGATTATGATGTATCTAAGTCAGATTCTCCTTGGTAAACAATATACTTCTGGTTAGTAATATTGATAATGGGGAAGGCTATGTAGGGACAGGGCATTTTGGGGAAATCTCTGTACCTTTCTCTAAATTTTGTCATAAATCTAAAACTTTTCTTTTTTTAACTTCCTTTTTTTAACATTTATTTATTTTCAGAGAGAGAGAGTGTGGAAGCGGAGCAGGAGCAGAGAGACAGGGAGAGAGAATCCTATGTGCTGTGAGCATGGAGCCGGACATGGGGCTTGATCTCGTGAAGTGTGAGTTCCTGATGTGAGCCAAAATCAAGTTGGATGCTTAACTAGCTGAGCCACCCAGGCACCCCTATATATAAATCTTCTAAACAATTAGGTCTGAAAAAATAAGGTCAGAAATATTGTTTCTAACCACTATGGCAAAATATAAATGACTATTAACGAGGCATGTGTTTTGGTGCAAGGTACACAGTAAGGGAAGAAAGAAAGAGAATAACTTTGTGGAAAAGTGAGACTCCAAGAAGAGATTGGGAATCTAAAAGATTAGAATATTTTCTGCAAAGATTTCTAATGTGTTCATTGCTCTCTGGTAACCTCAAATGCTTGCTTATTATCCTACCTGGACTCATGCACAAGCCTTTGCTTATATATTTTGTGATTCCTGAGTTTATATTTTATCTAATAAATTCAAGTAGAGTAAGGACAATGCCCTCTATCTTTTTACATTCTCCACATCATAAAGAACACTACTTAAGAAATTGATAAATGCTTGCTGAATGACTTCCTGATAAAATCGATAAACCAAAACACAGAATGTGAAAGCAAAAAGTGGATTGGAAGGCTAACACAAACCCACCCCACATTTTGAAATTCAGAAAAGTTAAGCAACTTGCCCAAGGTCACACCAGTAGTTGGTAGCCATTCAGGACAAGAACTCAGGTGTTCTAAGTCCCAATCTAGTATCCTCCATTATATTACGAGCTGTCTCACGGAGCCTAACAAATTAGGCCTCAGGAATGTTATATGTTTTCTATTGTCTTCATTTTTCTTTTAAATTTGGCACACAATTTTTGTTCATTGGACCATCTAAAGTTCTACTTTTCATTGTTCAAGGGAATTGTCCCTAGAACTATCAACAAAAATGACAGGGATATCTATCCGTCTACTCATTCATCCATCACATATTCCAGTACAGTTATTTACATAGCACAGTGACACTGTGAGCAAACACATGTGGAGAAAAAGAGAAAGAGGAGAGGACAAAAAAGACATCTGGGATTTTTATGAGCCATTTTCCTTACAGTGTGCAATACCCAATAAGCATTATGTATACAGTAGGTGTATCTGTCACGGTCTGTATGATGCTTTGGTGATAGTGTGTTAGCCATTATCAGTAGAGCCATTACAAAAGCCACTACCCCAACTTCTGCTGAGATGCATACATTGGTACATTGCCAAATCGTTGCATGTGAGATAGAAATCTGCAAGTTTATTAGACACTATTATAGTTACAGAAAACCTTAGAAACTTCTTGCTAACAAGACAAATAGGTTCCCAGAACTAGTGCCTGTGATTCACACACTTAAACTGATGTCTTGCACCAAGTTGTTGACAGAAAGAATCCTATTGTGTGGTTCTGCATTTGTTTCATTAATATGGTCCTACATACACAAACATACTCACATGTACGGATACAATCACACCCAAACACATACACACATACACACATACACACACACACACACACACACGCAAACTTTCAAAGTCTTAGGATTAGAATTTAAGATGGCTAAACTAGTATTGAACTCCAAATACAGCCCTCAGAAGACCAGGTCTCTTCTCCTGTATTTTCTCTGAACGCCAATTAAATGACTGAGCACATAGTCGGTACTCAGCAAATAGACTGAACTATTGATTGTTTTTTTAAAAAACTGTCACAATCTCTTCACATTCTGTTTTATAACCAGGCAGAATTTCTATGGCCATCAAATGGTGATCAATTTCTTCAAGGAAGTGAGTTAGATCCTGAAGGAAAGGAAGGTGATTTGGCAGTTACAGAGTTTTAGATTGCTATTTTTTCTTTTTATTCAGACAGCGTATATGGTAGTAGTTGGAGGGAACAGGGCTTCTATTTCATTAGTGATAATTGTGTTCCTGTCTCATAAATCTGAGAGGAAACAAGACAGCTCTCCCTCCACACTGCTCCTTCTAATCTCTTCCATAACACCATTCCTCTACCCAAACATGAACACACTGGGGTCCAAGCTGAACTTCAGTCAGAAAGACCAAGCAAAAAGCCTTTCAAGATCTTCCAACCCTGGATTCCTGTGAAGAGTCAGAACTGATGGCTGCTTCTCCTTCCAATCCAGCTGAAAAACAAAAACAAAAAAAAATCTTTTCTTTACCTTCTCAGATCCCCTTCCTTTTTTCTTCCTTCTAAAAAGAATTTTTTACTGCTGGAAGGAGAGAGAAGGAGAGAGGGAAAATAAATGTCAGATGTGGCTAGTCTGGAGCAGAAATGTCTATGGTTTAGGACATATGGGATATTTTTCACAGTTATGGGGTACAAAAGTACTGGAGAGAGGAGGAAGCGATTTTTACAGTATTTCCAGTGGGTCATAAATTAGATCTCCTTAACATCCTTCAAGACATGTTATCAAAGAATGAAATTCTTTTTAAACATTTCTCTGGCTGATGAACTGCTTCTTGAGTACAGTATTTTGGAGAGACTCAACTACGGTGATTCCCAAGTCCATAGTATTCAGACACCTAGACTTAGAGGTTGACCTTTATAGGTACCTGGTCCTACCTCTTTGCATAGGCGTCACATCTAAACTGCTTGATTATTAGAGGATTTTTGGCAGGTCTCCAGTTGAGTACTCCTGATGCTTATATTTCATACTTAACTGAGAAAAAATGCATTGCTACAACTTCTATGCATAAGTTGTGGTGTTCTCTGGAGATGCATGGAATAATACTACTTCTTTCTTCTCTGTCTCACTAACCTACATTATCAGTAAGTTTGTTCTTACATCCTTCAGTAAGTATGTTCTCCTCTACTCTGAATGTAACCGGTTCCTTTAATATCTCCTATGGCATATTTCCAGACCCTCTAAAATGACTTTCCTTCTCATCTGAACATATTTTATGTGAGTATCATACCTAAGCTGTGATGCATAACTAAGTATAACACTCCAGAAGTAGTCTAAGTGTGATTGCAAGGGCTCAGGGAGACTATTATTTTATTTTATATTTTATTTATATTTTGCTTGGCATTGTACCTCATTTTTCCTCTCGCATGCTGTTAGGCCTGGTTGAGTAACCTTCCATATTCTATGATAAAGCTTGCACACATGCACTGATCTTCACCTTCTCAGGGGTAGCCTGCTCAGTCAGTATGATAATGAACTCTGGAGTGGGATCTAAATGGGTTTAGATCCCAGCTGGACCATTCACAGGCTAAAAGACATTGAGGTAGTTTATCAGTCAGTCTTTTCACTTATGCATTGTTTTTAGCCAATGCACTACATATACCACCTTATGTATTCCACTCGATTAAATGTTATCTTTCCAGTTTGGGCACTTTATTGTAGATATTTAAGGTGTTTTAAAAATTTAATTAAGCCATTCAAAGCTTTCATAATTGAAATGGTTCAAGTGCTCATTCTTCTACCAGCTTTTCATCATCTGCCTGGAAGAATAATGTCTTGTACATCCGCGGTACTTAGAGTGGTCTGTGGATCAGCAGGATCAGCATCACATGGAGGCTTATTAGACAGGCAGCCTCTCAAGCTTCACCTCAGACCTACAAATCAGAATTTGCTTTTAACAAATTACCCAGGCGACTCATTTAAAGTTTGAGAAGCTCTGTTCCTAAATCATTATCTCCCGAGTAGAGGAGAGTATTAACCAATAGAGCACACTGGACAATTGCTTCTAAGTCAGCAATAGCTCGTTAGTAAATTTGTATATGCTCAATAAATATGAGAACACCTGACGCTACTGTGATTTTAACCATGTTACGTCACTTCCCGCAGATGGTAAGAATTTCGAGTGGTGTCCCTATTTCCTCCCAGTTGGATTCCAGCTCTTAATCTGAATGAATGTGGGCCAAAGCTAGGGAGCATGAATGCCCCTGTGTTCTGAGGTTTGATGCTTGGATTCAAACCTTGTCTTGGATGCTTACTCTCAGTGTGACTTGGGCTACTTGCTCATTACCTTCTAAGTCTCAGTCTCTACATTTGTAAAAGGAGGATAATAATACTACCTTTCTCTTAGTTTTATTGAGAAGATTAAACAAGGTAAGCCATGTAAATAATTGAACAAAATGCTTAAAATGTAGTATGTGTTCTCTTCCTTTTCTGAATTCTCACAATGCCTGTTATTTAAAGCATTTGCTTTGGTTCATAACTGAATTTTCCATACATTGTCTCAATATTTATACTCTAAGTGGCTTGATGATAAGGATATTATCTTATGCAGGTGCTCCTTAAGCCATGAACAGGCTGGTTGCCTAATGTTCATAGGTGAGGCATTTGGGGAGTTGCAATGTATTTTTCAGTAGAATCTTACCCCAATCCACAAATGCACATCTAAACAATGAAAGGGCTAATAATAGTTATACTATTGTACGACTACTACCAGCAATAGTCACACTGTATTGTCTAACCACCCCCATAACAATATATCTATTGGAAAACCCATTTACTGTTCTTATGTGGGCTCCTTTTGCCTATAGAGATAAATACCTACATAGATAAATAGCCCCAGCTTTGGACTTAAGTCTTGGATTTGAGTCTCAGCTTGCATATTTACTAAACTCTGAACTTTATTCAATTTAAATTATATGGGCCTTCATTTCCTTAGAATTGTCAACATCCTCAGCAGGTGACTAAAAAAATAAATATTGATTAGAAATATCTTTGTAAACCCTTAATACCTGGGAAAAGCATGAAGAAATAACAAGTGATGCTGTTGATACTTTGACTATGGTGCCCTCTCTACTCTTACAGAGATATTATGCACAATCTATGCTTTGTATAAGCTTTATGATTCTTCACGGAAATTCCTGAGACAGGTATTAGAAGTAACTAGTGAAATTGATTTCTGTCAGCACCACAATTGCTATTTATTTCCACCACTGACCAAATAGGGAGATGGCCATATGATATCAAGGATGCTAAAAGCTGCCCTTAAGTAACTCCCCCACTAGCCTGCTATGGGGTTAAGTTGCTCTAATGGTATTATTCCTTAAGGGTTTCTAGTGAAACTGTAGTTCTTCTTTTTTTTATAATCTGGGTCAAGGCTAATGCGTTATCCTAGGAGGGTTCATATATTAGGTAGTTAACATATTAGCAGGGGTTATTGTCTCTGATTAAGCCATTACCACCCACTGTCCTCTAGCAAAGAAAAGGATCCTGGGGGAATGGGGTACATGATGTGCTCATTTTGATGAAAAAGAGGCAAAATTAAAAGCTTGAGACTAAGTTTGGGGCTAGTTAAATTCTTGGTACCATGGCTTCCAGGAACTAAATCATTGAGATTGGGTTTTTAAAAGAGGCTTCAAGAAAAGTAAACCCTGTTAGGTGCCTGAGTGGCTCATTCGGTTAAGCGTTTGACTCTTGATTTCGGCTCAGATCATGATTCATAGTATGTGGATTCGAGCCACACCTTGGGCTCTGTACTGACAGTGCAGAGCCTGCTTGGGATTGTCTCTCTTCCCTTCTCTCTGCCCCTCCCCACGCATGCTCACGCGTGAGGGCTCTCTCTCTCAAAATAAATAAACTTAAAAAAAAAAAACTCTGCAAAAAAGAGTAAAACCCAATTTATTATCTTTTTCAAGGGCCAGAATTTGCTTGCATGCTGGATTTAATATGCAGTTAAGCATAGGATTTATATCGAAATATTAAATATTAAGGCCCTTCAGATTCCTTTAAGACTTAAAACTAGTGGTTAAACTTCCTATCAAAGAGATTGCTTCCTTTATCATCAATACATGGAACTCATTTTGTGAAATTTGTTTCAGTTTTCATTTAATTTCATATATATACATCCACATTCACATACATCTATTGTAGAATAATTTTCAATTTAAAACAAAACATCACTTCTTCATATTTTCTAATATTTTTGGGCCCTGGAAAAATTTCATCTCATAGACCTAAAGCTGTAAGATGATAATATTGAAATGCAAGTCACAAGCTTCAATTAGGTACAATCAGAAATCATGCGGTGACTTCATTAAGTATCATTAAGAATGATCAAAATATTGCTCTTAGGAAAAATACATCAAAAGCATTGCATTTACACATTGATTAAACAGGATCTGCAATTTCTAAAATCTGGTACGAGAAAAAAGAATGGAGTAAATTAAGTGCTCATATCCCACTTAGCAACAAGGGAGTGCTTAGCAACTGGAAAAGGAAGAAATAAAGGGAGATGGTGGAAAACAAAGTATGATCAGCCTGGAAACTGGGGGAGGAATCGAAAAATGACAATGAAACTAATTGGGGCTGGAAGAGAGGTTGCTGTCCCAGGAGCAGTGGGCAAGTTGACATCAGCCTGTTCTGTATAAGATCTTTATTTTCATTTTTAGCCTCAGGAAATTAAGCTCATGATTAGGAAGCAGGAGCACCAGGAGGACTCTGGCCAAAATGGTGAGTGTGGCCAGAGTCATCTTTCGTGACATGCATGTATCCGTTTATAAACCTTTTCCCTTTTACTCAGACACAGGTATATAGCCCAGGTCTCAGTTCCACAAGGTCTTAAGGAGGCTTAAGGTAGATTTGATATTGAATCCCTTTGAGAACTCTTTAATGGTATTATTGTTCTGATTACTCTCCCTGATCCCTTTGCCCTGCATTTGATACGCCCTCCCTGGGAAGCCCCATGCATCCCATGGCTTCAACTCCCATTGTACATTCATAATTCTCAACCCTTCTTGTTCTCTCAGAGACTTCCCTGTGCTTAAATCTGTGCCCATGATTCTTCCACAAAGCACATAACCTAATAGGACAAACTTCATTCTCCCCACACTCTTGCTCCCTACCTACATTTACCATTTTAGGAAGACTTCATCCATGCAGGCACCCCATCCAGAAACCTCCTATATCTATCTCTTTACCACCCAACTCCAGTTGTTAGCGAATTTCATTGGTTCTTTTTCTGAAATAGATGTCAGATCCTCTCTTCTTCACAATCAATTTGAGATTAAAAAAAACAAACAAACAAAAAACCAAAGAACAAATTCATCCTCCTTCACCATGAGCAAAATCCAAATACTTAGCCTCACATGAAAGTTCTTCATCATCTGGCCAAACTGATGCTTCCTTTTAACCTTGGTACGTCCACTTCCTACTTGCACTTAGACCATGTTCAGTCCATTTTAAGTGTGTCCTCGGTCCTGGAATGTATCATGTTTCCTGACAACTCTCGTGTAAAACTCATGGTGTGTTCTTCTTTAGCATGTACTTCCCTTTCTTTGAAACTAAAAAAACTTTCACAGGGTCTTAGTGCTTCCCACTCCATATCATTCCTAGACTGGACACATGATAAAATCCCATACTGATTTTTGTCTATCACAGAAATCTCAAAGGAACAGACATTTGCAATCTAACTTCAGACATTTCAGTACCACCAAAAATAGCAGGCACTCAACAAATACCTGCTTAATTAAATTCAATATATGGACAAGGATCCAGAATCCCCCAAATCAGAATTTAGGGAGGAGGAGTAGGAAACGTTTTCGGCAAACATTTTAGGCTTTGCAGGCTATGAAGTCGCTGTGGCAACAACTAAACTCTTCCACTGAAAGTAGCCATAGGCCAATACAAATTGAGCATGGCTGTGATCCAAGAAAACTTTATTTGTGGACACTAAAATTAGAATTTCATATAATTTTCAGTTGTCACCTAATAGGATTCTTTTGATTGCTTTCCAACCATTTAAAACTGTGGAAGCAATTAGCTCAAGAACCATATAAAAACCTCAGCCAGCTGGATTTAACCCACAGGCTGTGGTTTCTGATACCTGCCACGACTTATCATCACCTGTTTCATCTCGTTATTTGGTTAACACTTTATATGAACTCTCATTTCAGGTTTTGCCATCTACAGTTTGTCTAGTGCATATATCATTTAACATAATTCATATTCATGTCATTGCCTTATCTAGCCATCATTTTGGCTATGTCCCAACCAGAAAGTCCCCCAAGCCACTCGTTCAGATATACTTTCTTTGCTAGTAGTGTAACTGTTGACCTCCAACACTTGTTAAGGTTATGTACATTGAACATGCAAAGATCTTGGCCCATGCATTCTAGCAATTTTAGAATAAACACAGAGCTTCTGTGTGAGCCAGTGTTTCACAATCATTTACTACTTAGGCATATCCCATATTGTCACAATTAGTTTTTCAGTAACTATCTACTAGCTTCCTGAGAATCTGAATTTTTTCCTGAATTGCCATCTTCTCATCTGTCAAAGCAATTTCTTCCCACATCTAAAGCATTTTAATTTTTTTAAACAGAGAATCGCTTCTGATCTTATTAATATTACTAAATTGATCTTACTAACCTTGCCTCCCCCTCTCCCCAGTATGAAATTATGAACTCCCATAACTTCTGTGGTAACTCCCTTTCTGCCACCTTCAGTATTGCCAACACACCAAGACACAATATGATTCTGACTTAGTCTCTGTTCAGGCTACTGTAACAAAATGCCATTGACTGGGTCCTTATGAACAATAGAAATTTATTTTTGAAATATATTTCTGTTGCCTGAGAAGTCTAAGATCAGCATTCTGGAAGATTCAGTGTCTGGAGGGGACCCATTTCCCGGCTCACAGACAGCCATCTTCTCTCTGTTCTTACGTGTGTTTTCACAAGGAGTGAAAGAACTCTCTGGGAACTCTCAGAAAGGCACTAATGCCATTCATGAGGGTTCCACCCTCATGACCTCATCATTTCCCAAAGGCCCAATTCCAAACATTGTCATGTTGCGAGTTAGGTTTCAACATATGAATTTTGGGGGCACACAAATATTCAATTCATAACAAATACATGTAATTATACTTAAAAGAAGGATGACTACAAAAGGAAGAAGATGAGGGGAAATAAGAAGATTTAAAGAATACAGAAAGGAGGAAGCAGTAAGAGGAAAAGGAGATCAAAAAAGAAACAAATAGGATGGTTATATAATACAATATATATTTAAAAATTATAATCTATAAGCCTCTTTCACAAATATTATCTTCTACGATCTGGGAAATGAGAAAAAAAAGTACTTTTAAAATGACCTGGAGAATTTAATCAGTCAAAAAGAGAAAGAAGGCTCAAATCACATTTTTTTAACTCTTTTGCTTGAATCATACTCTGTTCGAAAGTCTGATAGAAGATATTTCAGGCTGACAGTTTCTCTTCCTCAAGTTCCATCTGTGTTCAGACTCTGGGCATCCTGGGTCTTTTTATCTGGATAGAAATCAAATCCTAGTACAGCATCAGAATGTTCTACCCTCTTGCAATGGCATTTAGATTCCTCTGCTGCTATTTCAAAAGACGTCCAAACCTATAAATATTAAGCTATGTTTTGGGTCCCTAACCTTGAGGGAGGGCAGATGCCATTTAATTTTGCCAAGGGAAGAGAAAAGGTGCCAGTGTAGGCAAGGGGAAGAAACAAAATAAAACAAAACAAAACCAAAAATGTCAAATCTGATTGATTAAAAACCAGGTAGGCAAATCAGCAAGGGCTGGTCCAACGTCACTGGAGAGTGAGGTCAGACAGGGCTGTTTTAAAATTATTTGGTATTTTCAGAAATTGATTACTTAGGGAGAGCATTAAGAAGTAGCTGTGCGCCTTCATTTAATGGGCCAGTGCCTCTCGTACAGGGCTGGAGTCGTCACATTCAATCTCATCTACTCCTTGTTAAGTTGTGCTTTCTTCTGGAGCGTGTTTATTTATTACAGATGCTATAAGCATAAACGACAAACTAGAATAATAAATAATTCCCTAAATGGGATTTTGTGAGCAACACTTCCCCACCCATCTCTCTACTCCCAATACCCAATGTGACAGACACCATTGCTTATAAGCCTGTGAATGTCTGTGGGCCTGAGACACGAGTTCTTTTCTGTCCGAGCATACATTGCTGTAGGTAGACAGCAACTGATGTGGAGAGAACTGAGGGACACTGGGATGTCCTCCTATTCCCCAAAAGTGCTCCTCAGTCATCCACTCCTTGAAGGGACATCCCATTGTTTCTTTGAGTTGGGAACACCCTTTGCAAATATAAACAGTCTTGGGAGAAGCATCATTCGTTATTGCAGTCATATGTACACAACCTAGGGTAAATTCATTTTGTTGATCATTCTCCCACCCTGTCAGCTGGAAACAGGCCCTGAAAGGAAAGGTTGATGAGAAGGAAAAAAGCGAGGAAAATTTTGGAGTATGGGTCATGGACCAAGGAGCTGTAGTTGGGTACCACCTCATCATGTGAGAAGAGAGCAAGTTTAGTGAAAATACACACACACACACACACACACACACACACTCCACTCAAAATCAAAAGTCGACATTCATCTTTAATTTCAAATCTGATAACTGACTAAAGATGCCTTCATTTATCCAGAGATCATTTCAAAACTCCTACTATGACATGGTGAGAGTCCTCACTAGAAACTCAGCTGGCTTACTCCTACACACATTTTCTTTTTTACTTCGACAGTAAGAACACACCGTCCACATCCCTCTCTTCATAGCTCTACAACTTTTAAAGTTGATCTCTAACTGCAATTCCATGAGCCCAGTCACCTATTTCTTTGACTAAAATTTTCTTAGTCTGATTTCCCATTGATATTTGTGATGTTCAATTCTATGTTTGTACTTGTGTTCCCGGATGATTTCATTTCCCACATATAGATTACAAACTCTTTATGACAATAACTGCGTTATGTTTCTTGTATCTCCAGCACATGGCTGCATCCAGGACCCAATACCTGTATAAAATCAAAAAATCACTTATCCCCTATTCTTTAAAAACGCACTCCATGGTGGAATTTGGATGAGGCGCATGTATTGGAATCACTGACAATTTCCACACTCGTGGTGTAGAACTGAATACTCCTCCCGATACCATAACTTTATGGATTTTATATATCCCTCCAAAGTGAATCTTACAAGTATCTTTCTAAAAAGGCAAGAGAATTCCTTTATGATGTTTACTTCCTAAGAGTAAAGACATAAAATGTACCAATGCATGCAGCATCCACTGGTGAAAAATGCAATACTACTTAAGCTTGTATTTTTCAGCTATCCAGCAATGCACTTACTTTCTTTCTAATTAGGCATTCTAAGAATCTAATGTCCTCTTGTGTTTACCCTGCAACAACTGTAACCCAGTAGCCTGACATCACAGTATGTCTCCCCAGAAATAATTACTCCATGGCAAAGGCAGCAATGTGAGTGTATCCTAAGACAAAACAGCAAGGAGGGGGGGCCCAAAGGCAGCACTTCCTATTCAGATACAAACAGGGTTCACAATTAACACATCACCAATTTTAATAAACCTGATGAAAGGTAAGTAGATTTGATATGAAAGTCAAATATACTTGAGATTCCCCCTTCTCCAAGAGTCCCTCTTTAAATTAAGACTTTGCCAGGTGATTAAGAAGAATGCCAGCGCTTCAAAGGGAAGCAGAGCCTTGTTCTTTGCTGCTCCACGGGCGACCAGCTCCCTTTCCCTTCGGTCCAGATGGAGGCTTTGTTCTCCCGAAGTTGGTCAGGTGCTGTGCCTGTCCAAAAAAAAGGAAGCGAGCGAAGCTTTAGGAGCCCGCACCTGTTTAAAAAGCAATGCCGCTCCCTCAGCTCCAAAGCCCCGAACATCAAATGCCTCCCTTTGCCAGGCAGCTTGGCTATTCCCCAGGCGTTTTCAATCTAGTTGGGTAAAACAAAAATTGCATAATTTGTCATTATTTTCAAGGAATGAGATGTGCCTTCCACAATCCCTTTCGAGTTAAATACAATGACGCTGAGCTTCCCGTGAATGCCAATGCCTTCTTTCTCAGAAAGAATAGACATAAAGAATGGGAAAAGAAACAGCCAATTGATTGCCTGTAATTTGCTCTGGTATTTGTTATTGATGTATTCTTTCTATGCATTTTAGGGATAGGTAGCAAAAAAATTATTTTTCCAGGTCTTCCATAAAGAGAAGCCAACCCCTCTGAAAAAAGCCGGGACAGGAAGCCAGGACTTCTGAGTCAACTTCAAGATTCAAAACAAATAAATCACATCAATTTAGGCAAGTCACAAGTCCTAATCATTCAATTTCCTCATCTTTAAAATATGGATTAAAATTATCTCCTCTAAATAGATCCCATTTAATTATGAAGCTAAAGTGAAAAAAAATTGATAAGAAAGTGCTTTAAAACATTTAATATTCTCTATAAATGTAAAGTAGTTTGAAAAATAAGGAGTGGGACAGGACTTATAGACAGGGATCCTATCGCTCTTTCTAAGGTGAAAAGCTTCAAATCCAGGTGGAAAGGGGAGTGAGGAGCAAAGAAAACAACTCAGAACCCTCGTTGGAAAGCAAGGGCATCCTAAATCTCATCTATTAAGAGCAGAGAAAAACACCTAAAAACCGCCACCATATTTTTTTGTGTACAGTGCCTTTCTGTTGCCACTTGGTTACAACAATAGTGGAGAAAAGTAGGCCCATAAAGCAAGATTGATTGCTGGGAAGATGATCAATTGCTTCTGTGAAAGGGGAAAAAACTGATAAATGTTTTTTTTTCCCTCTCTTCACAACCTTTTGCGAAAGCTGTGCAAAATGTGTCATGCATAAAAAGTATGCAATTTTCATGTAATTAGAGGAACACAAGATGAAAATGAGTTCCATCAGAGCAATCAAGGATGGTAATGTGGTATGTATTTGTCAGTGCCTATTTGTCATGAAAGCAAAACCCAACAAGTTATATATTTTATTTTATTTTAACTCTGAAAAACATAAATGCCATTTTGCCATGGCCAAATCTATAAATTTCAATAATCCCCCCCTTTTTTTGGAACTGCAGATTAGATCATTTTGCTCTTTTAAAGAATAGAATACTATCTTATGAAAAACACTGAGATTACAGGACAGATTTATTCCACGGAGGGTCAGATTTACAACAGGAGGTGATAGGTTTACAGTTTGCTATACAAGAAACACACTATAATTTATTTTCTCTAAAAATACACTTGCATCTTACACTAGCATGTGCTTCTGATCCCATCCCCATACCTCCAAAACCAACAGTATTAGGTTTTTACGTTCTTGTTGGGCAAAAGGACATAAATTTTTCTTCTTTACTCTTACTTTTCCCTCCCTCCCTTCCTCCCTTTCTCTCTTCCTCACTTCCTCCCTCCCTGCCTTCCTTTCTTTCTTCCTGCCTTCCTTTCTTCCTTTGCTGCTTCCTTTTTCCCCATTCATCCAGTTATTTATTCATTTATTATGCTATTTGAAACCATTTACTGGACATCAAAATTGTGCCAAGCATGCTAAATTCTGGTAATATAAAAGGAAAAAAAGACCTGCCCCATGTTTTCAAGCTGCTTTCACTTAGTGGGGACAGAGACAACGGAGCAATCCATGCAGTAGGATAGCGTCACATGAGGATTAGATTCAGGAGTGTATGGGGTTAGTTTTTGCTCTGATTGGCAAAGCTAGTGGGAAGATTGCACTGGAATAGCTCAGTCCTGCTGTAGGAAGTAGTTAGGCCAGATGTGGGAAAAGGCTGTCCAGGCAGAGGAACGAGTAAAGGCAAAAACTGCGAGGAAAGCTTTGTGAAAGTGCAGCTAGTCAATTATATCTGTGGTGGAAATTGTGAGAAGGCAAGTAATAAGGCCAATGAAGTGAATTAGAAAAGGACAAATGGGGAAGATCCTTACAGGCCAGGCTGATGTCTGTCTCAGTGCAACAGGAAGGCTTTTAATGTTTAAAGCAGAAAGATGGTATAATCAAATCCGCATGTAGAAGATGCTCCAGTGGCAGCGGGGAGATGGATGTGAGTGGGTAAAACCAGTTAGGCGTCTATTACAGTAGCCCAGCTGAGAGCTAGTGACAGTTGGAGCCAAGGTAAGCAATAGCCAAATCTGAGATACCTCGCAGAATTTACGTGATTTAGAAATGGATTCTAAATAGGGATGGGGCAAACGGAGGACTTCAAGTATTGAACACAGGCAACTGAGTGGGTAGTCATACTCTTCAGTAACTTGAGGAACACAGGAAATGGAGCAAATATTACTTGGAAGATAATGAGTTACAATTTGGACCTGGTTAATTTGAGATAATGGTGGAATGCTAAATAATCATTGTATACACAATCTGGAGAGTAGGAATCCAGACACTTTTCCCTTCCTGAAATATTGTGAGCTTGTAAGGTTGTTAGACCGAAGGTTGTTCAGAAAACACTCATTCATGCATTCAAAAATATATATTGAGGGGCACCTGGCTGGCTCAGTCAGTTAAGTGTCTGACTTCCGGCTCAGGTCATGATCTCATGGTTCATGGGTTTGAGCCCTACTTCAGGCTCTGTGCTGACAGCTTGGAGCCTGGAGCCTGCTTCAGATTCTGTGTCCCTCTCTTGCTCTGCTCCTCCCCCACTCATGCTCTGTCTCTCCCTCTCTCAAGAATAAATAAACATTAAAAAATAAAAAAATAAATTTATATATAGCACCTATAATGTATAAAGAAACAGTAAAGCACAAGAGCTATCTCTGAAATTAGACATTTTAAACTCAAACCCTACCTCTGCCCGTTATGAACTCTGACACAGGGCATTTACAATACCCCGTTAAGTCTCAGGTTCCTTCTCTGTGAAATGAAAGTGATCACATCTACACTACAGAATGAATTATGAGGTTTAAGGGAGAGGAAGCACACCGAGTAACTAGCTCAGGGCCTCACATATGGTTATATAATTAGCATTATTGAGACCCAAGTCACTGAAATGTATGTGAAGTCAACAAATATAAAAATATTTCCAGGAAATTTGAGCCTTCAAATTATTATTATTATTATTATTATTATTATTCCTTCTATCTAGTGGCAACTAAAGCTAAATAGGTCATCTAATAACGCTTAGAAAAATTACAATTTGGTAGCTCAATACAGCAAATAACTCTTATTGTACACCCACTACTGAGAAAATATGAGCTATATTTACAATTATGTCAATGCTAGTAATAATGATAATAATAACAGCTAATGTTTATGTAGTGTTTTCCCATTTACTGAACACTTTAACATATATTTGCCTCTAATATTCTTTTCATATAGTGTCCTTTTCTGACTTGGATATCAAGGTATTGTAAACTCAGTTTGGAAGTATTCCACCTCCTATTTTTTGAAAGAGTTTGAGAAGTTTGGTATTAATTCTTCTTTAAATGTTGGGTAGAATTCACCTGCTAAGCCACCTGGTCCTGTACTTTCATTTTTGGGGAGTTTTTGTATTACTGATTCAATCTCTTTACTACTACTCAGTGATCTATTTCTTCATGATTCAGTCTATGTAGGTTGTATGTTTCTAGGAATTTAATTTTGTAGATTGTCAAATTTGTTCATATAATATTGCTTGTAATAGTTTCTTATGATCCTTTTTATTTGTGTGGTATCAGCTATAATGTTTCCTCTTTTATTTATAATTTTATTTATTTGAATCCTCTTTCTTCTGGGTTTGTCTATTTTATCTTTTCCAAAAAAAAAACTGCCCTTGGTTTCATCAGCCTTTCTTACTGTTTTTTTCTTGTCTCTGAATCATTTATTTCTTTTCTGATACAACTAACTTTGGGTATAGTTTGTTCTTTTTCTAGACCCTAAGATGTAGTGAGGTTGCTTATCTGTGATCTCTCTTTTTTCTTAATGGAAAACATTTATTGCTATAAGCTGCTCTTTAGAACCATTTTTGCTGCAGCCCATAAGTCTTGGCACGTTACATTTCCAAGTTCACTTGTCTGAAGAATGTTTTTTGGATTCTTCTTTTGACTTCTTCTTTAACCCATGGATTATTCAGGAGCATTTTCTTTAATCACCACACACTTGTGACTTTTCCAGTTTTCATCTTGTAATGAATTGGTACTTTCATACCATTGAGATCAGAAAAAATGCTTGATATGATTTCAATTTTCTTAAATTTAGGAAGATGTGTTTTGTGGCCTAACATATGACCTAGTCTGGAAAATGTTCCATGTACACTTGAGAATAACGTGTATTCTGCTGCTGTTCAATAGAATGTTCTATGTATGTCGGTTAGATACATTTGGTCTGATACATGGTTGAAATCCAGTGTTTCCCTATTGATTTTCTGTCTGAATGATCTATCCATTGTTGAAAGTGGGGTATTGAAATCCCCTGATCATATTGTATTGTTATTTCTCCCTTCAGATATGTTAATATTTGCTTTATATACTCAGGCACTCCTTTGTTCGGTGCATAAATATTTACAAATATTATATCCTCTTGATAGATTGATCCCTCTATCATTATATAATGACCTTCTTTGTCTTTTGTTACAATTTTTGGCTTATAGTCTATTTTGTCTAATGTAAGTATATCCACTTATATGATTTTGTTAAAAGTAGGACGATGATACAATTCTGGCCAATAAGATTGAAAATGATGTCTGGTAGACAGCTTCTGGAAAGTCTTTCTTGGGTTAAAAGGGAAAAAATGTATAAGAAAAGGAAGATGGAAAAGGAAAAATCCCTCATTAAAAACCCAATATAGATTTTTGATGGGCAGGTACCCCCAGTGTGTTACTACTAGCAGAGGAAATCCCATTTGCCCAAACTTGCCACCTGCTCATTATATGAGCATCTCTAGGCTGGGACATCCAAATGACCATCCTTTCAGTAATATGATACCCTGTGCTTTCTATAATACTTTCTGGCAAGTACTTATTTCTTGCTCATTATTTATTTGTTTACTATGGAGGAAGGATTTGGGGTGTGGTTGTTTAAAACTGTTTTCTCACTATCCAACAATCCAATGAGTATTTGACAATTATCAATTTAATATGCTAGAGTAACATCTCTAATTTACATTTCTTTCTTATTTCCTGTTTTATTTCTTCTTTTCTATAATGTGTGCAACATTTGTGTTCTATTCCTCATGAATATACTTCTAATCACTCTCAAGGTAATTTTTTTTTATTTTGCCAATTGCTTACTCCTCTAAAAAATTTCTCTCTCTCTCTCTCTCTCTTTAACTAAGTTGCATTTTCTTTCACTTTTGTAAACTGGGACAAATGGTTCCCGAATTTTATAATGTTGGAGCATCCTGAAACTAAGGGTTTTGGTGTTACCTCTTCTCTTCTTCGAGGTTAATTTAGTATTTTTTAAAATTACTTATTGTTTTCATTGGTACTTGTTCTATAAAACAATATGCACAATAATTTTTATTTTGCTTTCTTTGTCATTTGTCCTTATTTTGTACAGTCATTTAAAGTATGCTTAGAGAACACTTCTGATATCAATAACTTAGATGTCAGTAAGCTTTTTCTGTCAAGGCCCAAGGAAAATTATTTAGGCCACATGTCTCAACTATTCCACTCTGCAACTGTAGCCCAGAAGCAGCCATAGACAATACATAAAAAGATGAGTGTGGCTGGGCCTTACTACTACTTTATTTACCAAAGCAGGAGATGGGCTACATTCCACGGACTGTAGTTTGCTAATGCCTGTAAATCTAATCCATTAGTTTTCTTCTTCTTTTTTTTAATCCATTAGTTTTCTATATTCTGGGTGGACAGAGAATCCCTTCAGGTTCCCCCAGGTGATTTAACTATTAGAAGTTCTGCAGTTCTAACAGTTTTGGAAAGAAGATCTTGAGGCTCTGAGTACCCCAGTTGTGGTACCTACATCATCTACCCATTTCTAATGTCAAACACGTTACCTAAAATAAAGACTAAATAATGTAAAGTTTTAAGTCTGTAGGTTTATTATAATCAAGGTTTTAATAAGTAGGATTCCATTTCAAGTAATATACATCATCGTGTCTCTTTTCCTCATCCTGTTAAATCAGAATTTTTTCCCTTTAAGTTATTTTTACCCACAGGTATATGGAAGTCACAACTTTATGGTCATAACTAGGTCCCTGGCTTCTCACTGCAAAATAAGAAAATATCACCAAAGAGGGGCTGAGCATATTTTTTACACAATAATGTGGTATGAACGGAAGGATGTACTGCACCTGACTGCATTTTTTTGGTCAAAAATTATTTGGCTATGTTTATGTGCATCTATTTCAGGACTCTCTATTCTGATTGAGTAATCAAGACAGTGTGGTAGTAGTGATGGAATATATATGTAGATCAATGCCTCTGAAGGCGGGTCACAGGGGAACCCTGTTCATGGTGTTCGCCTCGGTGTGATCCATTGATCTACATTGATCTACATATATATTCCATCACTACTACCACACTGTCTTGATTACCGTAGCTTTATAGTAAGTACGAAAGTCAGGTCATGTCTGTCCTGTAATTTGACTCTTCTTCCTCAATAATCTGTTGGTTTTTGTGGGTCTTTTGCTTCCCCCTATAAACTTCAGAATTGGTTGTCAATGTCCACAAAATAACATCCCCAAATCTGAATTAGAATTGCATTCAATCTATTGATCAAGTTGGGAAGAATTGACATGTTGGCAATACTGAGTCTTCCCATCTAGGAGCATGAAATGTCTCTCCATTTATTTAATTCTTCTTTACTTTTGTTCATAAGAGTTTTATAGTTTTCTTTAAATAGAGTTTGTACATATTTTATTAGAATTATACGTTAGTATTTGATTTTGGTGGTGCTAATGTAAATGATATTGTATCTTTAATTTCACATTCCATTTGTTAATTGCTGATAAATAGAAAAGTGATTAACTGTTGTATATAAACCTTGTAGCCTGCAGTCTTGTTATAATTGCTTATTAGTTCCAGGAGTTGGTGGTGGTGGTGGTAGTGGTGTTTCTTTTAGTTTTTCTACATATATGGTCATGTTATCTGTGAACAAATATAGTTTTATTTCTTCCCTCCTAATTTATATACATGTTATTTCCTTTTCTTGTCTTATTGAATTAGCTAGTACTTTCAGTATGAAAAGGGGTGGTGAGAAGGGACTTCTTTACCTTGTTCCTAATCTTAGTGGGAAACCTTTGAGTTCCTTACAGTTTAGTATAATGTTAGATATAGATTTTTTAAAGAAAATCTTTATCAAGTTAAGGAAGTTCTCCTTTATTCTTTGTTTATTGAGACTGACTGCATTCTTCTGCCTGAATTGTAGATACAGAGCAGTAGGAAAAGTGACTATTATTTTTTTTTAATGTTTATCTATTTATTTTGAGAGAGAGAGAGAGGGAGAAGGTGAGTGGGAGAGGGGCAGAGAGAGAGGGAGAGAGAGAATATCCCAAGCAGGCTCTACAATGTCAGTTCGATGTGAGGCTTGAACCCATGAACCATGAAATGATGACCTGAGCTGAAATCAAGGGTCAGATGTTTAACCAGCCGAACCACCCAGGCACTCTGAAAAGTGACTAGATTATTCTTAAAGCTAAAACAGTTTCATGAACTCAGAAACTCCCAGTGATTTCAGACACGTGACAGTCATCCCTTATTTCTAACTTTACGACAAGTTAATGATGTACCCTGCTATGACCCCGTTACCCCCCTTTCATTTTCACAGGATAGGGCTTTGGTTACTGACCTTTTGCTTATTCTGAAACACAACGATCTCTTGCTCCTTAGAAACCCATCTGCTCACATAGTTAATGGCCATTTGCTCTTTTCCTGTTTCTCCTGAGTTACCTTGACTCTTTGCTCATGCCTGTTTATAACCTCTAGCAATGCAAAGTTTCCTAACCTTAGTTTATAGACCCAGAGCCCCAGTTTATTGAAGCTCAATCCTTACCTGGAATTCTCTTGCTAATGTTATATGAGGAAAGTACACTGAATCTGAACTGCTCATATTTCCACTTCTAAAATGTAAAGAGAGAGCAAATGTTAATGCAAGTAGAGAAGTTTAAAGTAATGAAAGATGACTTAACAAAAAGCAACCAGAAAAAATGAAGAATAGACTCCATGGGATGTACAGTGTGTGTGCATGTATGTGTGTGTACATATGAGTATTTGAACTTGAATTTCAAGGATTGAAAACTCAGTAAATATAACAGCCTTAATTTTTATGGTAAATTATTGGTGAATAATTTCTCTTGATGAGTCTTGGAAAATATCTTCCCAAAAGGCAAATGAGAAGGATTCCGAATAACCTAAGACAAAGAATGGAAACTAAGACAAAGAATTGTAGGTAAAATTTGGGCTTCTGCCAGTAAGTCTTGAGTAGGATAATTCTATCTCTCTTGATATAAATTACAATCAAATGCATATTATTTCTTATTTAATTGTTAGATAAAACTAGATGAGTTAGATTTGACCTGAAGAGGAGATGAAATGGAATAGTGTAAAGTATAATTTGAGATTTGGGAGGCTATAGGTATACACCTAGATACAGACAAAAATCATTAGAGAGCCCCTTGTTAACTCAGCGTCACTACTCTAAGTTCTGGTCTCTGGTCCATGCAAAGATTTCAGGACCATGAAAAGCATATTTTTAAGGAAAATATTACAATCTTCAGTTAGCAGGGGTTTTTGTCCAAGACCCAGATGGAAGGTGTCAACAAAATAAACTTGTCCCCCACCTCTATCTTTACCCCCTATTGATAAACAAACCTATACCACTGGGTTTGTTTATTCCAAAGTGAATAAGCATGTGCTCACCACCAACAAAACATTGCTGGTTTCACACTCCAGTGACTCTAAGGCCATCTGTCCAGGTATTAAGTGTTTTGATTCTTCCTTGACCATAAAATGGTTATCAAGTATGATATTCTGCAAGCTCCATCCACAGACTCCTGACTGAGGTAATGAAGATAGGCTCAAGGCTCTCTATATAGGAGAATCTGAGAACCAGGAATGACATAAAGCAATATGAACACTTAGGAGATAGGAGGCAGAAAATCTGAGTTCTAGTAGGATTATGCTCCAAAATATATAAACGAAGGTACTTCTGTTAGCTTTAATATTGGTTAAAAGAGGGTGTTGAATATGTGTGTAAACACAGTCCCTGATTGTTCAGTGCACTGTGCTAGGCATCACAGTACACATAAGGATGGGTAAAAGTCCTCACTTTGGAGGGTGTTCAATAAAATTGGGGGTCTCCAACAAGTACACAGGGTGGGATATAAAGCAAGTCTGTACAAAAAGAAAAACTATGCAGAGAGGATGAGAGAGAGGGAACGAAAAAATCTCACATTCTTGAAGAGGGGTTCAAAAACTGGTTGCACTTACTAGAGCAGATCCACAATTCTCGGGCTTTTGCCAGGACTTGATACCCATATGAAATTATGGGTTCCACACTGCTACAGGCTATGACACAAGTAAAGAGGCTTTGAATTTTGCTGGAAAACAATATGAACTCTATCCCTTTCTTTCCTACCCAAAATTCATTGAGAATTGCAAGTGAGTAAAATCTATAACATATTTTCAACAGAGGTAAATAATTTAACATTTTAAGTAGTTATTCTTATTAGCACTTGTACTTCACCTCAAAGTCAAAGAATCCACACCAATTGAGAAAGGGACAGAGTTTTGAATCTTTGAGGTTTTTTTGGTTAGAAATGAAGAGTAAAACACTAAATAATCATGAAAAAATATTACTAGCATTTTTTATTTAAAAAAAGAGGGTAGAAGATATAATCAGCCATAAATATTCAGCAATTGATTATCAAAAATGTGTACTAGGCTTCTGGATATAATCTGAAATGTAGTTTTAAGTATTCATATAAAAATGGATTTATAATATAATGGAATAAGCAGTTTGCAATCTATCTGATGTGACTACATATCGATATTTATTCTCTCTTCTATCTTCTTTATCTTCTTGATGACACTGTCTCAGCGAGACATTAGGAAAATAGAAAACAAGTGAATTCTAGGTCAATGCTGGCACCTCAAGACACAGATAGTCAATATAACAACTTGAATATATTGAGCCATATTGGGGCAGTTGGACGAGGCTGAGATTCTCTCTACTGAATCCAACTCACCTGCCCCAATTTGGTCTCAGTGCCTGGGAAGCAACTTGGATGAAAAGGGCATGCATTTGTGAAGCAGATAGAACTGAGATAAAACATGTTTCATCCCTGGGTCATCTTGAAACATTAAGTATCCTCCCTAAGCCACACCTTTTGCTTAAAAGGATACTAGCATCTACCTTTTGGTGAATATTATACATTTTGCCTTGCATTTGCCTACTGGAGCTTTAGACCTGCTAACTCACTGCATCCAGACAACCCTGTTCGGAAATCAAATGATATAATGTATATACATCTATGTAATAAACACTCAATGCATTTTTTTTATCTTAATTTTACACTCACATGATATTAACCCATCAATTTGATATGTTCCACTTAGAGAGCTATGGGAGTTTATATAGAAGAGAAACTTCTGTCCAGGATGGAAATAGTAACTTCACCTTATGATCAATGTATCTATAGGGCAATAGCAAATGTTTTGATTCACTTCGCCTTTACTTTGCTTAATGCACTTAAAACTCTCTTCACCCATACCTTCTATGATAAACAGGCCTACAGTGCCGTTCATAGAAAAATAAATACGTAAATAAATAAATAAATAGATTCCCAGAGCCAGCTTGGAAGAACGTTTGATAATCTGAACCATTACGGAGGTGAAATTTCATTACACAGATGGTGACATCCCGATGTCTATCATCAAAACACAGCAGGTAGAAACTATCAGCCAGGCCCATTCCCTTCTATAAAATTACACTTATATTAATGTCACTCCAGATTTCATTATGCGGAAAATGATATTGCACAGATCTCCAGCACTAGGAGGGCAGCAGGGGGTGGGGGGTAGGAGTGGTGAGGGAAGAATAAGGGGGTAGTGATGGGAGGGTGGCAAAAGAAACTGTCTGTAGAGAGGCCATAGAAACAAATTCAGATGAGAGCTGCCCAGGACTGGCAGATAGAATAAAAGTATATAAATGTATATATATATTTTAAAAATTCTTATTGATTCTGCTGCCAGTTCCTGCTGCCTCTTGATTGACTAGCGGCCAGATGTCCTCTGCAAGCCCCCAATGGAATGTTTAAAAGACCCTCCTGTGGGAAGCAAGGAGATTTGCAGTTAATTTTTATTAATGAAGGATGACAGGTATCTCTGTTTAGCCAACAAGATGTTACACCAGTCCAAGACAAACGCCCCTGTGTTTGGAGCAGGCATCCGCACTCCCATTGAATGTCTCTCTATCTCTGTCTGTCTCTCTCTCTCATACACACACACACACACACACACACACACTTAAACATACACATGGGCAGTAGGGAATTGATTAAGAAACAAAGGAAAACATCTCTGTATTTATATGTGTGTATTCTGCTATCAAAAGAGGGAGGAATGAGGATTGCATGAGAGCCTCCTGCGTGGAATGGAGGTGGATGATAGCAAACCCTACTCATTTCTGCTGCTGTCTCCCATTATTCCTTTCCGGCCCCACACCTTCTCCTTTCTGTTCACTCCCCCTAGAGAAATTGTTACCCTTTCTGATAGGAATTAGGGTGCCATATTACTTTTCTAATTGGCCCAGCTACCTCCACTTGGGCCTTTCTGTTTTACCTTCCATGCTGTGGCAAGATTGGTCATTCCATAATACAAACCTATTGAGTTAAGTTTCTGATGAGGCCTTCCAGGCCTCTTCTGATTTATCAGATAAGTGAAAATTTCTCACTATGACCCTTGGGACACATTATAGTACAGAACCTGACTACATCTCCAGGTTTGGTTTCTTTCTGTGCCTATTTGGTTTGCCCTCCTTAATTTTTTTTTTTGTTTTATTCTTCCTATTCACATGGATTTCTCATCTTTCTAAACTTGGCTATAGACTTGATAATGTGAGGATTTCCTCCCTAAGATGTACCCTTCCTTCTGCAAATGATCATTGATTATTCACCAGTGTTAGGGATGTATAAAATAATACTAAAATAATACTTCCGGCAATTTGATTTCATGTCCTATTTTAACCCCATTATGCTGCTCCTTTGATGTGCGCTAACTTTCCTGCTCTAAACCCACGGAGGAAGTATGGTATCCTGCACTTGATGACTTGCTTATATCATCCCTTCCTAGGAAATAGTCATCACACATATCTTGGCTTGAACCCTACCCAACCTTAAAGAACAGCTCATCCTATCTTCTCTATGAAAATTTCAAGTATTTTGACCTCTATTCATCTCTTCTCTAACTATATAATATTTACGTAGAGTATACTTTTGCATGTAACTTTTATTGCTTTCTAAGAGATGTCTAATAGTCTGGTCTCATCAAATGGAGTATAATCTCCACTGGTTATAGCATCTTTTAAAAAACTTCTCACAGTACTAATCTTAGAGTGTCAGTAGTGCCTTAGAGTAGACAGTGAATATATAACAAAGAATGGCTGAAACAAGGAATGAATTAACGAGTAGTGCTGCTCATGAAGGAATCGTTGGATGAGTTTTATTTTTAATATTTAATTTTTTTCATGTTTATTTATTTTGAGAGAGAGCAAGAGCAGGAAAGGGGCAAAGAGAGAAGGGGGGAGGGAGAGAGAGAGAGAGAGGGAGAGAATCCCAAGCAGGCTCCACACTATCAGCACAGATTCTAATGCTGGGCTCAATCTCAAGAACTCAAGGTCATTACCTGAGCCAAAATCAAGAGCCACAGACTCAACCAACTGATTCACCCAGGCACCCCTATTTTTTTATTTTAATGAGCATTTATGTATTGTATTTAAAATACATGGGGCGCCTGGGTGGCGCAGTCGGTTAAGCGTCCGACTTCAGCCAGGTCACGATCTCGCGGTCCGTGAGTTCGAGCCCCGCGTCAGGCTCTGGGCTGATGGCTCGGAGCCTGGAGCCTGTTTCTGATTCTGTGTCTCCCTCTCTCTCTGCCCCTCCCCCGTTCATGCTCTGTCTCTCTCTGTCCCAAAAATAAATAAAAAATGTTGAAAAAAAAAATACATACATTATATTTTATATTTGTATATATATTATACTTTTACTGTATTATATATTATCTTCTATTTATAAGTATTATGTTATATTATATTTTTGTGATATTTATATTCCTAGTTCCCCATTCACATTGTTTTGCAGCTTCAGGAACCATAATACTCTCAGTTACCCTTTCCTGAGGTCATTTCATGCCTCAAGATTAAACAATTATAATGTCATTCTTTTGCCATGTAGACTCCTCAGGTATTCTTCCTGGGGTTCCTTTATCTTTTTTTCACACTTCTTTTTACAGGAAATTGTATGAATTAAAAGACCAAAACTAGGATTTGACTTATGGGCTGCAGAACTTTACAAAATACCCTCAGTATTTAAATGTTGCAGTCTTAACCAGGGTTTTCCAAACTTTCAGGTACCCATGAATCAGTTACTGGGGCTTGTTGACTTTCAGCCAGAAAACTCACAGAGGTTTCAGCACAATATGCTTTAGGGACTGTCTGGAATTATAATAGTTTTACTCCACATGTGATTCTCTGCAGGTGCAATACAGAGAGCATTTTGAGAAATATTAGTTAGAGATCAATTAAATGGAAATGTATGAGTATGTATATAAAGTTATTAGTAGGCAAAATTGAACACCAGCAACCTGATAATCTATCTTCTTCTACTACTGTCTATAACATATTTTTTTACCTTCACTCAACAAGAAATTCTGAGTTCCACAGCATGTATCATTCCATTCATATCTGCATTCTCCACCAAAAACTACAGTTACAAAATTACCCCCACTCCAATCAGACTTTTCATTTACCAAGTCAAATAACACCCAGGGATTGATTTCATTAGTTAGAACATTAATAATACAATGCAAATGGCTATAGAATGGATGAAATTAGGCTCTTCAAATTGCCCTCTTTAATCCAAATTAATCTTCAATTGGTGCAGGATACTTCCATCTTTTTTTGTGATTTTCTTTCTCTAGCACTAGCCCATTTCCAGTCTGTAATTTGCCTAAGCTCCCTCCCATTACCCAATTCCCGATATGACTAGAAAACACACAGACACATATGTGTGTGTGCGCACACACACACACACCTGAATTTCAATGACAAATTTATTGTACTATTCCCTAGCCTCAAGTCTCATTAAACCGTTTGTTCTTGACTAAATTCATAAATAGTTTTAAACTTTCCTTAAGGCCAGTATGGTACAGTCATCCCTAAGTAGAAGATTGAATCGACACAGTGTATGCTTTATATAAAAGAACAAAAAGGGGCATCTGTGTGGCTCAGTCAGTTAAGTGTCCAACTTCAACTCAGGTCATGATATCACGGTATCATGAGTTCGAGTCCCGCATCGGGCATGGAGTCTGCTTAGGATTCTCTGTCTCCCTCTCTCTCTGCCCCTCCCTGACTTGTTCTCTCTTTCTCTCCCTCTCTGTCTCTCTCAAAAATAAACATTTAAAAAAATTGACTTGGACTTATAGTCAATCAACTCAATCAGTTTGAATACTACTTCTCTATCACAGGAAATCCAATTTAACTTATTTGAGGTAAAATGTAGACACAATAAAATCCATGTTAAGTGTACATTTTTGTAACTTTTAAAAACTATACACACATATTTAACTACCAATACAATTAATTTATAGAACATTTCCAAACACTCCCAAATATTCCCAGGCACCTTCAAACTCATCCACTCCTCCCCCTTCACGCCCTGCACTGGGCAAATACAGATCTACTTGCACTCAATTTTCATTTTCTAAAAATTCATATAAATGTAAACATATACATAGCATATACATTTTCATACCTGACTTCTTTAACTCAGCATGCTATTTTTAAGATACAGCCATGTTGTTTTATGTATTAGTGGTTTGCTGTGTCATTGCTATGTTCCATTATGTGGAGGTACAACATTTTGTTTATGTGTTTACCTACGGATGGAAGTTTAGGTTGGAGGCTTATTATAAATAAAACTACCAGGAAAATTTGAGAACAAGTCTTTGTTTGGAGATGTTTTTATTTCTCTCAGGTAGATACCTCATACTGAGTTACATGTCAAGTGTGTATTTTAAATTTATGAAAAATTGCCAGTTTTCCTTAGTGCTTGTGCCTTCTTAAATTCCCACCAAAAAATATAAAAGTTCATTTGCTGCACACCCTGACCATCATATAGGCAGTCTTTTTAATTTTAGTAATTCTAGTGTTTGTGTAGTGGTATCTCATTATGGTTTAATTTGTATTTCTCTGATTTGATTAGTAATGACGAGATCACCGTGCTTGTTGGTTATTCACAACACCTCTTCTGAAGTATCTATTCCCATATCCTGCACAATATTTTAAGGGTTTGTCTTCTTTTTTTGGAGGTTAGAAAAATGTAACTGACACAATTTTATAGCTTTTTCTTTCATTTTAATAATTGGGTTTTTCAAAGAACAGAAGTCTTTAATTTGTATGAAGTCCGATTTATTCACTTTTTCTTTTATGGTTTATGGTTTTTGCATCCTAAGAAATCTTTGCTTATCCAATGATTGCAATGATTTTCTCTTATGTTTCATATGAGGAAATTTAGAGTTTTAACTTTTACATTTAGACCTCTCATCCATTTTAAGTTAAATTTTTAATGTCGTGTGAGGTAGGGGTCAAGATTTAGTTTCTTCCTTATGGGTAACCCAACTGTTCCAGCACAATTTGTTGAATAAAGCTTTCATTTACCTATTGCATTACTCTGTCAGCTATGTCAAAAATAATTTGATCCTACATGGGTTGACCCATCTCTGGACTTTTCATTCTGATCTGTTGATTTATATGTCTAGCTTTATATCAATCACATTGTCTTAATAGTTTGCTTGAATCAACATGCAAAGTAGGTCAATAATTGTATTGGGTGTTACATCTTTTTTAAGTCTATTTGATAGGATCTCCTAGTGTTGTGGAATGCATTCCTTTATCCTGCCTATGTCCAGTAAATTAATAGCAATACATGGTTTCAAGTTCAACGTTATTTAGACCACAGGAAGTACTGGGTGATACTATAAACTCTGATAATTAATCTTTAAAAGAGGAACTTGGAAACTAATTTTTTAATTTCCTTCTTTATTTGTATAATCCCATATTTGATAATTTGAGTTGAGGAGTTTATAGTTATTTTGACTTTAGGAGTCCCAGGGAATAAAAAAGTTCTTGAAATCACAAAGCAGATATAAGTAATTATCAGTCGAATTATGAGTACAAGAAAACCATCCTGAAGGCAGGGACTAGACAACTGCATTGACTCTGGATCCTAGAGAACTTGAACCACAGATAAATGTGTTTAGTCACCTCAGAGGAGGCAGAACTGCCTCGGGTTAATATTGGAAAGCTCTGAGTGTGAATATTCGTAATCACTCAGCATTTTCCTTCTCTGAACATCCATAAAGTGACATTCTCAAATAAGGGCTGGTTCCATCTAACAAGATCCAAGTCAGGATATGGAGACATGCAAGAATGACAAGAACAACTAAGGATGTGTAGAAATTATTTCAACATTACCTAATTATCTCATTCAATATATACAGTATCAGCTACACTTATGTGCAAGGCTCAGTGCAAAATTAAAATGCAAGACTCCTTGTTCAAATATCACTATGAACTTCAAGGCTGCAAAACACAAGCATTAAACAAGGTATGAGCCCTTCTAAGTGGGAGGTCATGTGTGACTGCAGAGGTTGCTTCCATGAAGCGGGCCCTAAATTCATGTGGTGACCTAAATTATCTCCACGTTACACAAGGAAGCTGCAGAATAGAAATGTAAACTGGCTTCCATAAGGTTATGAAGCTAAAGTCATGAAGATGGAGAAGAAAGAGTTTCTGATTCTAAAGAATGTCTACACTAAAATATCCAAACACCATACCAAGTGATATAATCAAATAACTTGAGGAAAGTAAGGAAAGCATAGGGAGCAAAAGAGGGTGGGAAATTGGTCTGAACCCCTTTGGCACAGTTTGAAATTTTGAGAACTAGCCTTGCATTCAACAGTCAATTGTGAAGGACCTTGGGTCACTTACTAAGGAATTTGAAGCATTCTTGATGTATGCATCACCTATATCAGAATCATTTAGGGTACATGTTAGAAATCAGATTCCTGAGCTCCCAAATACACATACAGGACCAGAATCCCAAGGATTTGTCCTCAGAACATGTATACTTAGCACAACTCCTGAGTGGCAATGTGCAGTTTATTCATCATTTTCAGATCTAGACTCAAAATCAACCTCCATGATCACAGACAACCAGAGTGCTACATTACAGATCCAACCTCCTTCCAGTTCACAAAAGGAACTCAGAGTGCAAAAAACAGTAAGGACCCTGGCACTTTTAGGAATGGTTAATATTTCAAATATAGAGAACAAAAGTAGACATGGAGGGGAAAGCAAAAACGGTAGAAAGAATTGTAAGAGAGAATTGAACCAGTAAGAGAGAATTGAAAATTTCCTGAGACCATATCTGGTCAAAGATCACAGTAGGATAACCAAGCTTTAGTAGAAAACTTAGCGTAAAGTGAAAGGATCAAAATCCTACTAAAAGTGATGTCAGCGGGGGCAAATTTCACTCCACTGAATATTGCAGAATTTCCTCTGCAACAATGCTTCAAGCACTAAATAATTCTTTTATCATTTTCTTCAAAACATTCATTTTACATTCAGTTTTCTCATAAAGGAAAATAAAAGTAGAGAAGGAAAAGCAAAATAAAGTAAGAAAATACAATCAGGACGGAACCTTTTGCTTCGCTGCTGCAGAACCTTTTGCGCCTGCCTTTGGAGTTTCCTCCACTTACTGGAGAGAACACAGGGGAGCATGTTTTTCTGCCCAACGTGGAATCAAACACCCAGCCTCTCCTCTGAGAGGCTTTGTTGGCAGTCACACATGGATCCGCTCCAGGACCGGCAGATTTCAGGCCCCTGGAGAGATGTGAGATTGCAAAGGGCAGGGAAGATTGGCAAAAATATTGACTTTGATATTTCATCACTTCGCATTTCCAAAGAGTCGAAATGCACTGACAACTGCACCTTTCTAACCAGATGCTACCAGAGGTTCCCCAGCATAGCATGTACACGAGAGACTGAAATACCAACAAAGCCCCGAACCAAATGATTTATATTAGAGTAAAGTCAAGAGCAGCATTTCTGCTTCTCTCTCTGCTTGATTTCTCTGTTCATCAGTTTGGGTAGCATTTTACAGCTTCCTGTTACAGGACTTCTCAACTTCCTATTTTCTCATGCTCTTTTGACTTCATTTATCCTTCCAGGGTGTGTATAGCTTCCCTGACTCTTAAGATCTGAATGGTGACAAGCAGCACCCCAATTTTTTTTCCCACCACTTGTTCTGATATCAGAGATGTCACCTGAGCAGAAATAGTGAACATTATTCAGTGCTTGAGATGTATTCATCTGTGAATGACATCATCTTACGTGGTGTTGTATATTCTAAGGGAAGAGGATCTGAAGAATGAAGAATAGGATATTTAAAGGAGTAGTTGGAGGAAATCAAAAACAACCTTCTGTTTCATATGTTCTTTTTATAATTTTAACAGTCTTTGACTCATAAAATACTATAGCTGATAGAATGAAGAATAAACATCTTATTCTATTAAAAAGTAATTTTGCCAATAAGATATGTAAGAATGAGGTAATTTTTGTCTAATCATTTTCTTTTTTAAAAAAAACAGTTTTATTTTTAAGTAATCTCTACACCCAATGTGGGGCCTGAACTCAGAAAACTAAGATCAAGAGTCACACACTCCACCTACTGAGTCAGCCAGGCACCCCTAATCATTTTCTTTTTTTTTTTTAAGCTCATGTATTTATTTTTGAGAGAGAGAGAGAGAAAGAGAGAAAGAGAGAGAGTGCACGCGTGCATTAGAGGGGCAGAAAAGAGGAAGAGAGAGGATCCCAAACAGGCTTGGCACAGAGCCAAATGCTGGACTCAAACTCACGAACCTCAGCCGAAATCGAGTCGGACACTTAAACGACTGAGCCACCGGGCGCCCCAAATCTTCTTTTAAATGTAGCTTATGCCACAAATAATTTCTGTGACTACCTTTCTATGATGTGTGACTATTATCCTATGTACCCCTCAAAATCCAGATCCATTGTCACCTCTCCTATGAAGCCATCTCCAGCCCCGTTACTCAGCCCCTTCCTTGCACATCCCACTATTAGGTACTTACTATACCTTATTACAATATGTGTTTGAACATCTGCCTTTCATATCAGAAGCTTAAATTGTGTTTATTTTATATTTTGACCTCGTATAAAGATTGTTGGCTTTGTCTTGGCACATATAGGTGTTCAATGTTTTGTTGTTTCCGTTGCTGCTGTTTTTCACTTGCAAATATGACTCTTGGTTAGAATCGAAATAGCACGCTTTGGCTCCGGCAGTTTGCTTTGCTGACATCTTTCCAAACGGCATCCCCAGCTACTTAGTCCTCATTTAGGCATTACCTCTAAATGCATTTCCTCCTTCCACATTAAAATCATTCTTTCATGGGATCTGTTTTCTTGCCCGATCCTTACTAATATATAAGCAGAGAAATTTTACCTAACTCCTGGTATTGTTATGAAGCCAAAAGAGGATGATGTTTTGTTTAATACATGCCTGGCACATGCTAAGTGCTCAATATGTGCTACCTATTATGTACAGAATAAGCACTCAACTGTGATATTTATTATAAGCAGTATCTGGAAAATTATCTGATTTTAGAATCATTTTTAATTAGACAAAGCAGAGCCTTAAAAAGCACCTTATGGGTAATACCCCTTATCTTCCAACCATCTCAAAGTGACATCCCACCCCCCAAATTTTCTCTGGCCCTGAAACCATCCATTGCCTTAGGGCTCTATCTAACCTCCAGCTTGTCAGGGAAGTAGGATTAGGGAATTGGCTTTTGATGAACTCTTTTAATTCTGTTCCTGTGCACTATCCACTTAGGAATGGTGGAAGTAGGTGGCCCAAGTTGTCCCTCCTCGAGTCAAACCACAGCAGTTACTGCAACTTGAACCCATTGGTTTGTAGTGCTCCTGTTGCATTCCGTCTTTAGTGGGATTAGAAATCCAAAGTTACCTCATCTGCACATACACGAAAGAAACATATACACACACACACTCACACACACAAACTCTACAATAATAAGGAAAGCAAGGAAAAACCAGGCACAAAATAAGGTTAACAGTCTATTCGTATACAATGCATTTTCTTTTATAGAACTCTTTAGATTCATTCTTATCTAAGTTTCACAAAAACAAAAGAAATCAAACAAAAAACAGGTCAAACCAATCAGAAAATACTTTCTGAGTGAGGCTTGTCAGGAAATGTTATCTCCATCATGGGAGAAGAGGAGATGGAGGCAGAGTTATATTTCTAAGGCCATGACACCTGCGAGGATCAGAGATGGCCCTGAGTGCAGCACTCCCTGACCCATCTGCTTTACCTTGCCACGAATCCAAGAAAAGCACTAGCTCCTGACCAAGCCACAGCAGAATATGACAAAGTGCACACAAAACTCAGTGGCTGGGGATGGTGATCTGATGGAGTTGAACTTCACAAGCCTGTGGGAACCAGCCCTTTAGGAAGCTCACTAAACTGTGCATGGTCACTCTGTGTGTTCCCTTGATCAACTCTTCCTTTATAGTTTCCCCAAGTTTATCTCAGACCCACATGGTTGTTGTCTATATCCACAGCATTTCCATCTTCCACTTACTAAAATTTGTTCTTCAAACCTACCATCTGGAGAGAATTTGGAAACGCCAAGCCCACAGAAGTGATCCCCTCAAGTGAACTTGCATTTGAATAAGGAACAATGATGGTTGGATTTAAGTCACAGCAACTGACTGTAGAGGAATATTTTCAAACAAGGAAGCTAGCGAGGATCCATCAATTCATACCTCATAATCTGTTCATCCTAATGTGTGCAGTTCTTGGGGCAACAGTACAAATGGAGATCCACATAACATATGTTTAAATATTTAAATTCCAAAAGTCAAGTCAACAAATCATTAAATTATATTTGAACTTCCTACTTTAAAATACATACTTTCATTACAACCTGGAAGGGCACTTTTGAATTTAGAATTCTTTGACTCTTCAATGTCCTGGACCAGAAACATGGCAATTTGGGGAGAGGCGACCATCCTTTTCCCTTCCTATCACTGGCTCTGTCCAGCAATGCAAGTATACACACATGTGATCAGTTGAGACTGCACATCAAACTCCATCTACACTGGTTGTAAAGAATTTTCTTGTAGCTTTCCCTTGACCCTAGGAATGAGTACATGGGCTACTTCCTCAGAGGTAAGACTTGGGAAGAACGCTTGCACAGCCCTTAGAAGTGAGCTTGAGACTGATTTGGCAAAGGACTCCAAGGTCCCAGATACAGACGGCATGGTCTAGAAGAGGAATACGGGGTCTAAGTGAAGCTTCATCTGCACGGCTTCATGGGTGCCTCCCACTGAATGGAGGCACAGGAGAGAGGAGGGTCAGAAAAGTATTCTCTAACACCAGGGTCCAGGCTCAAGGTTCCTCTTGCCTGAGACTGATATAGGCACTGTCATCAACACCCATTGGATCAGCCTATGTGGAGAGTGAATTTCATGCAAGGTTCAGGATAAAGAAGACAGGATGTATATTTTGAGAATCTAAGAGACTAAGTCATGCCAAATTTGAAAGAAATATTGATGTGATGAGATGTCCTTTCCATCTACCAGCCCTAAATCTCATTCATGTTTTAAAGAGTGAGACCACAAAGGTTGGGGAAGAATTTGAGATTATCTCAAAGACTCTATTGGGGGAATTTAGAAGCAACATTGACTGCTAGTGAGGGAGAAAAATGTGTTAGCAGTCTGTAGGGAAGGTGGCACTTCTACAACAGATGGGCCGACTGGATTTTTTTCTAATGATGATTTTATGCCTTTGGCAGAAGTTTTCCATGTAATTTAGGAAAGAGGGAAAACAACATAAAGAAAATTGATGCTGTTCTTTAAGACTGGGGAAAGGACATCAAAATTAGAGTTGTTAGTGGTGCTAGGTTGAAAACATAAAATACTTGCGCACGTTTTATGAAAAGACCTGCCTCGGAAATTGGTGAAATGAAGCCAGGTTTCAAATGTAGGGTGTGAAGTTCCCTGAAAGGAAAGGGTCAGTCAATTAAGTGAAACCAATGTCTTTTATTAGCTCTGTCACGTCTCTCACCTGTTTTACTACTTTAACTGCCTGCTGATGGTTTTCCATGCTACATAAATCTACACTTTTCTATCCATCCTCCCAAAAAACTTTCCAAAAGTGAACATGAATGGGTAATCTTTAAGCACTTTTAGCTGTTCCTTATCAGTTGCATTTGAATTTCATACTCTTTAAAGCAACTTGGAAAATGACCCCCACTATCTGGCCTTGATCAACTTTTTCTAGCTTCATTTCCTGACTATCTCCCCTGAATAACCTATGGAAAGTTTCCCTCTACTGACATGCCTTGTGCCTCTGCATATTCTATTTATTCTACCTTGATCACCTCTTTCTGCCATACTTGCTCTTGATGAACTACTATTTATCTATGAATCCTTATTTTTAAAAACCACCTTTTCTTGAAAATTTTACAGCTCCCCGAGGGAAAGTTAGTTATTTCTTCCTCTGTGTTTGCCCACATTTTGGGCACATCCCCAGTAGGGCAGTGTACTTGTCCTCTAGGTCTGCTGGCACAACTTTGGCATTTTCTTCTAAGGGAAGCCAGCTACCTCCCTTTAAATTTCAAAGGCCTGCTGAAGTTACATATATCAAATGACAAGAAAATAACATCTAGCAGAAGGAAACCTCATCTGTTTCTTATCTTTTTTTTTTTTTTTAAGAGTAAGGGAATTTTATTTTTCGTCAGAAGCTGCTCAACAGAGCTACCTATTAGGTCATATGTTCACCCCTAAACCAATCACTAGCAAGTGTAATCAAATTACAATGCTTAAAGAACTTATAATAGCGTAATCTTCCTTAAGGGGCAGGTAGTTGCACAAACATGGAATTCTTTTGAGAAAGTGAGATAGGAAAATGAGCACTGGCATTGGCAAACAACAGTATTTGCTCCAGATGTAAAGTGGCTTGATCTAAATGGGATTCACTAGTCATGTAGCCTATCATACACAGGTACTATCATTATAAAACATAAAATTTAAAACAAAACACAACAAAAACTGTTGGGGGATTACTTACTGAGTAGATGAGCACTTCTTCCCAGATGAGCTTGTCTTCCAACTTGTGATCTGATCTCTGAAACACCATCTAATATTTGGTGTTACATGGTAACAACATGAAACCTGAGACCATGGTTTGGAGCTGTCCACTTGAATCTCTCATGATTATTCTTATTTTTTTTTTAGTATATTTATTTATTTTGAGGAAGAGCATACACGCAAGCAGGGAAGCAGCAAGGAGAGAGGAAGAGAGAGAATCCCAAGCAGGTTCTGCACTGTCAGCACTGAGCCTGATGCAGAGCTTGATCGCATGAAGTGTGAGATCGTGAGCTGAGCAGAAATCAAGAGTCAGATGCTTAACCGATTGACCCACCCAGGTGCCCTCATGACCATTCTTAAAAGAATAACTCAAAATCTTTGTTTTCTGGTTTACTATAGTGACAAAAGCCAAAAGAAAAATAATTCAACCCTGGGAAAAGACAAATATTTCAGTAAGTTGGAAATTGAAACTTCATACTAGCCATCTCAAAACTCGTTAATTTCACAGAAACAGGTTTTTAAAAAAGTGCTATGGTGCTATGCAGAAATATTAGAAATGAATCTTGGTACCTGGCAAATTTGGGACTTACTGAATCCCCTTTGGAGGCTCTTATATAATCATTATCAATGATGAAAATTAATAGCAGTCTACCACTACATTCACAGGCAAGACCACATAGGCCTTGGATTCCTGATGACCAAGTGTTCATCTCATACCATTAGACTAAGAGGTCTGGCCAACTGGAATTCTGGACTAAGACCAAAGACTATACTATGCCTTGGGAAAAATAATACCAGCTAAGGTATTTTGATATGCAGTATAACTGACAAATAATGCTTTTATCTGTGATTGTTCATATGTGTTTGTATGTGTTCTAATTATTCTCTTTTTACTACACAAAAGATGTATTGGTAGCTAGATTTACTATGTAGTCCACAGCTTACAGATGATCTGGTAACATCTGGGTGGGATTATGATGGAATTAGAAGAGAAATGTACAACATATGGAGACTGTGGATTCCAACACAAACAGCATTTAAAGGAGCCTGTAATATTCCCTGTGGATAAAGTAAACCAAGATGTCTTTGAATTGCGTCCCTGCTGGAAGGTGATGATTGTGTTTGTGTTTCTTCTCATGGATCATGTTAGACAGAAACATCCTTGAAACTGTACATGTAGCAAGATGGCAGCCATGCCATGAAGGGGAGAATACCTACATTACCACTCTAGAGAAAGAATCAGGGAGCTAGAAGGCTGGGATAGCAGAAGAGCAGAGGCAAACTGGAGCTGTCTCAGGAAATTAGCACCTATGGTCAGCACACTATACCCACTATCTCTTTCTTTCTGAACATGCCATATCCACAGACCAGTGCTTGGGAAAATAGATACTGAAGTGTTCTTCAAGCACTACTGATTGAATCAGGATCAGATGTCCCTGTGAGTCAAAGGAACTGGGTAGATACTACATGGTGAAGAATAGTGTATTCAGTCATAAATGACTCTACGCAATAAGGTTAATACTAATTAAATAGGCCAATCAGATTAGCTTCTTCTGTAATTTGTACTGAAGTATGGAGAGTTTTTAATAGTCAGGAAATGGACACAAACGCAACAGAAATGAATGCACAATGAATAAAGTAAAGTTCCTTTGCCCACTTTGCCTTTGGGATGGGCATTGTGTTGGAACTGAGATCAAGAATGGATTGTTAATCAGAGACTTCATTTACATACCTTCGTTAGTAAATACAAACAAAGAGATACAGAGGACAGTGAATTTACATTTTGATGGGGACAAAAAAAAAAAAAAAAAAGGTCTGCAAATAAATCCCCTGTATAAAAATGGTCACATTAGAACAGCTATATTAAACTGTGTATATCAAAATGCCCTGGATGATACTTCATTCTGTCATTTAGCAAGAGACTGCTATGGATAAGTAACTGAATCTAGGGCACAATACAAAATATTGGTGAGAGACTGACCCTTCATTTAGTGGACACATATATTTACATATATCTGTTTGTGTATGTTTATGTACATATTTATACTTATCTCATTTAGCAAGTAGTTAACCAGAGAAAATTACCTACTCTCATAACATGTTGCCAAGAGTTTTAGGGGATATAGAAAGAAAAATTATGTCCTCTAACCTCTTTCCTTAAGGCTATTTAGATCACACATATCACAAAAAAAGAAAAAAAAATCAAGGCAAACCTAGGTCAGTGCATGGATTTGAAGTCATCAAACTATATGATCAGAGATGCTTAGATTTAGAAGAAAATGTAGAGGTCAGATTAATACATATACATGGAATGAATAATGGGTTTAATGCATGAAAGAACCAATGAATCTAATAAGAACCCTCCTGAATTGCCTAGTATATTGCCTTGAATTGTTATTTACTTTTCATGTGTATTAATTAACACATCTTACCCTTCTCTCAGTGTTTGCATCATGACTTGTGTGTGGGACATTGTTAAGAAGTCCTTGGTACATCTTTATTGAATTTATACTGTCAGAAGATAACTGTGCTAAATGGGGAGGGATGGATATTCATTTCATTTTCATCAATCAGTCAAAAAGCCTTGTGGAATATTTAATGATCAATAAGTGTGCAAGATAGTATAGGATAAAATGTATATTCATGAATAAACACCAAGTCATTCAGAAAAGCAAATCTGTAAATTCATAAAAAAATAACCTGTACTATAAATATCTTTTGGAGAATGGTGATTTCTTACCATTTTTGTTGTGGATAGGATTCTCCCAGTATAGACAAAAAAAAATAATTACCACAAAATAAAATATTTCTTCCTAATTTCACTGACTTCAATACCTTCCTTTTAATATTCACCTTCCTAAAATGCCCTATCCAAGTTGGATACACTTGGAAAATTGTTCATCATACTCTTTTCTATGGATTCCATGTCAGTTTTATCTCTGTCTCTCTCTGTCTCTGTCTCTGTCTCTGTCTCTCTCTCTCTCTCTCTTTTTCCTGTCTCTATGACTCCTCCTCCAGCTCCCTTCACAGGGATTGCTTAAAATTCTCCTACCTGTGTCAAACTCCCTGAGGTCAAGAACTGTTTCTTGGTTTTGGTTTTTGTTGTTTTTATTTTTGGGGTTTTTTTTTGGTTTGTTTTTATTGTTTTTGTTTTTGTTTTTTACTACTGTGTCCCAGGGGCCCACCACAAGGTGGCCCTCATTTAGGAGCTCGATGCATATATTTTAGTAAAATGTAGGGAAAGACTATGCTTTTGGTCTTGATCTCCTTCTTGAGCTCCAGACTTGATGCATGGACCAATGCCCAGCATGGACATCATCAGACTCCTCAATCAAGATTTCCAAAACTCAAAATTCATCTTCCATTCAAAATAAATCCACATATTTTTCATCACTACAGATATCCCAATAACTGAATCTCTAAACTATTGATACTTCTGACCAGAAAAGACTAAAATTATACAGAGGACTGCCAGTGACCTATCATATAATACCTCAGATTTTTCTAAGTAGAGACTTAACAATGAGTATCCCCCCTTAGAGTCAGTATATTTACATGACCTACCTAGGTTGATTCTAGGTCCTTCTCTCCACTTCACAAGAGGCATCTGAAAATTGTTCTTACAAAAATACTCTATAAACTCTTTAATGTCAAAATCTGTTGCTACTTAATGTAGTTCTTACTGACCTAGAAATGAAAATCATTTAAAAATCATTTGGAGAGTTTTCAAGATTTCCAGCAACAAAGCATGCACTATTTTTCTGACATGGCACAGGACATTAGAAAATACTTTTGCACAAAACTTTGAATTTTTTGGCCCAAAGAAAAGAAAATACCCCAGAAACAAATAAGATGTGTCACAATAATCCATGATTTACAATCCCTTTCCTGGATCGCCTGTTGCCCTTAGCAATCCCTAAAGCAGAAACAAACAAAACAAATCCTTTCAGCATATCTTCATGAAACTGTCTGGGATGTGACAAAACTTTGAGAAACAGTTTTGTGATAATGGTTTTGCACTTTATTGGTACTTCTCCAGAGGAGGTGGTGAATGGCTGCTTTCAAATACATAGAGCTATCAAAGGCTAAAGTCAATAAAAACCTCTGTAGAATAATTGGAGAAGGAAGAAAAAGGGGGGGGGGGGAGAGCATCAAAGGAATGAAAAGGAAAGAAGGACCTATAAATATAAAAGCCTAAGGAGTATATTTTGGGAAAATAGATGATGCAAAACAAAATTGGGAATAGTTATTGGAGGACCAAGGAAGGCAAATAAAACAATGAGATATATGAGGCCTGTCCTCCTGCCTCAAGTCTAGCTCATCAAACAGTTTTTCATTCCATTTCGTATAGATGAGTTTCATCTGACTACTGCCAACAGAAAGTGCTTGGATTTTCTGACTTTTTTTTTTCACTGTCAAAGAAAATAATAGATTGATAAGATGCAAAAGCAACTAATATAACATCCTCTTCAAGAATGAGAAAAAATACAAATTGAGTTGTGTTAATGAATGAACCTACTTTTCATGTTCTCGAAACTAAGAGTAACACCGGTGGTAATAATAAAGTACAATATTACATTTTTAAAAATCTTGTCTGGGTTACAGAAGGCCAGAATTTTTTGAAAGAATTGTACTTGATTTTACCATGGATGGTATTACGCAATTAAAAGAACTTGGAACTAATCTTCCACCTCTGGGAATACCTGAGTGACAAATTACCAAAGAATGTCCCCGGAGAATTAGCTTTGTTGTACAAATGTGCACAGAGGTGGGAGATACCCTCCATCTGGAAAGAATAACTCACGTGAAGTGAGAGGGCAAGTTTTCAAGTCAGAAGAATCAAGGAGTCTGTGTATGATCTTCAAAGCAGATTGGCTTAGTAGGGACAGGCTAGAAGATGCCAGCCAATGTGAACACATAGCCAGTCAGAGACCTGGCTAGGACTCCAGTTTGAAGTCAAATTTTAGAAGCCTAGAATTATAGAAGGATAAAAGAGCCCACATAAATGTGAAACACAGTGATTCTGACCTCTTCAAGGGATCAGAAAAAATAATCTTGAACCATGGAAAGTGAATGCATTGGGGATAGAGGAAAGAAACGATTTGATAATCTAGAGAGATCAGGTGAGCTGGAAATCTGGGAGTAGAATTTCAACAGAAATAAAAATGATGAATGATTCAATCCTTAGGTTCATTTTTGGCTCTGGCATCAACCAGTTTTGTGACTTTGAACAAGTTCTATAACCTCCTGGTATTCAGTTTACTCAACACTAACAGAAGAGGACAGGACTAAATGTTTTCAAAGCCCTGCCCTACTCAGAGACACTATTATTTTCTATTCATGATAGTGTTTGCAATTATATGGTGCTCTGCACCTCCAAAATGTATTTATGTGATAGTGTTTGTTCTTTGAAACAATCCTATGTAGTAGCTCATATAGAAAACACTATAGCTCATTTTAAAGATAAGGAAATGAAGCTTTAGAAAGGTAAGATGACTTTCTCAAGGTTGCTTAGCTAATTAGCCTCAGTGCAAAGACTAGAAATGTTGGCCTGCTGTACTTGTAACTACTTCACATTATGCCTTTCAGCAACATTGTTAAAGCTTTATGTAAGGAAAACAATTTTCTTACTTGCATTTTCTTCAATTGCCTTATGTCAAAAGGGGTTAGGAACTTCCGGAGAAAATAGGGGGAAAAAGGTCAGGTTTGGAAAAAGAAAGCCTGTAGGTTTGTATATTGAAAGAAAATATAAACAAAGTTAAACAAACAATTATTCAGCAAAATTGTACTGAGAATCAGCAATGTGCAAGGTCCTGTGTAGGATGCTTTGAGAGATACAAAGAGTTTTAAAAGGCAACATATGTAGGGCACCTGGGTGGCTCAGCCAGTTAAGCATTCAGCTCAGGTCATGATCTCATGGTTTGTAAATTAGAGCCTAGCATCAGTCACTGTGCTGACAGTGTGGAGCCTGCTTGGGATTCTTGCTCTCCCGCTCTCTCTCTGGCCCTCTCCGCTCACTCCCTCTGTCTCTCTCTCAAAAATAAATAAATAAATAAATAAATAAATAAATAAACTTAAAAAATTTTTAATAAAAAGAAAAGGCAATATATTTGCCCAGATAGGGTTTCTATAATCTGGTAGAAACATCAGACATGTCTAAAGGAAATCCTGTTATAAAACATGGCGCATAATGTACGGTTGAAGTCATATATTTCTTAGAAATTTCAGAATAGGTTCAACTGAAGTCCAGTTATGGACAAATCAGGGGAAATCTGAAAACTTGGTATTTGAATTTGGAAATAAAGTGGTACATCTTGAGAAAATTTGAAGATTAGAAATCTACCAAATTAAGCAATGCATGTTGGTTAATGTAGGAAACTAGAAATGAGTAAAAAAGGTAGAGTTTAGTTTGCAGCTAACTATACAGTGGTGGCCTCATAAGAATACATAACATTACACTGCTTCCATCTTTCCTCGCCTCCCTTCCTCTTTCCTTCACCTTTATTCTTTGTCTTAAGTTCTGCTTTCAATGGACCCAAGACAAGATAATAACCTGTGTTTAATGATCCAGAACATCATAAAGGAAAAAGTGTGAGAGTAGAATGTTTAGTGAAATAAGGTACACTCTACTATAAGAGATTCTCAAAAAATTCTTATATTAATATAAAATATTATGGGTTCATCGAACTAGGTAAATTCGTCAGCGTAGTATAATTCTTCCTCAGTTGATAATATGTAGGAAGTCTCAACAAAACTATAGATGTTTTAGGCATGCACAAACCTCTTAACAAACATTTGTAACACTAGTTATAAACCTAAATATTACATGAGAAAAATACACGAAGAGCATAGCATAGTTATTCTTATGTCAATGTGTATATATTTTTATTTTAAAGAAATAATTGAGTGAAATAGAAATGCTTGCAATGTAGGGATGCCCTGGGATTGATACACGATTTTATTATCTGACATGTATTGAAAAGAACAACGAATTAGGGTCAGCACTCCTAGCTTCAGATTCCAGCACTGTCAAGATTTAGCCCTTTAAACTGGAATCAGTCATTTCACTTTCTGGACCTCAGTCAAATGAGCAAGTTGGAGGAGTCACAATTTGCAAATTATGTGCTACAAAGCAAAGTCCAAAGAGATGATCTTTGGGAAAAACGTTCTGTGATAAAATATATTGAAGAAACACTCATATGTTATCTCCAATTTGTAGATTCTCAAGACATAATGCATATTAAATGCCCAGAAAAGCCCTATAGTAATCTTTTTAATTCCATTATAGAATTTTCCAAATATAACATATTTGGAAATTTGTTGGTCCATTGAATATGAACATTCTTCTGACATAGTTTTCCATGGATCTAATTTTTAGAAATGCAGGAATGTCAGTGGAGATTTAAAATCCTAAGATGCTACTGAATACTATGATCTCATTAGAAGGATTGAACTAGGATTTGAAATCCCACACACCAACCCCTACCCAGAATCACAGAAAGTGTCTAGACATAAGCAGGGAACCCCTGAGACTGAGGACTTGGGAAGAAAGAAACAAAAAAAAGTTACTTCCTCCTGTGGAAGAGGTGAAATCGAGTTTTGATTAACCAAAAGACGAAGTATGGCAGGAGGTCGCAGATTCAGATGTAAAAAGGAGCTAGTGATGCATCTTCTGATCATATGGAGCAGGGTTTTTCCAAGTCAGCACTATTGACACATGGGCTGGATTATTTTGTCATTGTGGGGAGGAGGTCCTGTGCACTTTGACATACTTACTAGCATCCCTGGCCTCTACCCACTGGGGTTAGCAATGCAGAGGCAATCTTGAGGAAAATCCCACATCCCCTACATGGGCACACACACACACAAAATGCACAATAGATATCCGGAGAAAATGAGAAGCCAGGAATTAGGAGACAAGAAATGGGGTAAAAGAGGAAAGAATTCAAGGACAAGAGAGGATGAAGAGATAAAATGACAAAACGGGGCAGGGAAGATAAGAAGGGAAGAAGGAGAAAAGGAAAGATGCTTGTAATTATTTCAACTCCATAGTGGAGGGAGTTGAAGTATGCTGCTGGCTGAGGTCCCGTCTATAGGCAGTGTGAGTTTTGAAGACAGAAAAGACCTGATTTTATTCATAGTTCTGTATCTCTTATGTCATCTTAAGTAGTTCAGTGAACCCAAGCTTCTGCTTCTTGTCCATAAAATGTGGATTACAGTGTTGTAGGTTTGTTTTATGAACTAGAGAGAATGTGTGTAATGAGCTTAGGACCTTGCTAAGAATTTAATAAATGGTAGCTGCTTTTATTATTGCTATTTTTTCCTTAGGACCTAATCATGTGGTATCTTTTTTGTCAATTAACTTCATACATCTCTTGTTCTTACTCTTACGTTTCATTAGCCAGTCTGTGCTAGATTATGCTGCCATAATAAACAACTTTAAAACCTCAGAGGCTTAAATGACACCCTACTTCATGTCTATTTTATATCGGTGACATCCCTGCTCTCATTTGTCCTTGCTCACAGACTAGGCTGATGGAGTCTCCATCATGTGGAAGGTCAATGGGTACCATGGCAGCAGAGGAACTGTGTGGCAGCTTTTAAACACTTCCCCAAGTAGTGACACACATCACTGCTGCTCGTGTTTCTTTGACTAAAGCAAGACACATGGCCATATGGCCAACTCCAAGGCAGCAGTGAATGTAACTCTGCCGTATGCTCAAAAAAGGAGACATTATGAAAGCTAGCAAAACTACCAATCAAGTGTCCACACTGATCAAACAGATCACAGCACCTATCTCATAGAGTTGTTACAAACATTACAGTGGTTGCAATGCCTGAGTGGCTCAGTTGGTTAAGCTCCCAATTCCTGATATCGGCTCAGGACATGATCTCATGGTTCATGAGATAGAGCCCAGTAGTAGGCTCTGCTGACAGCACAGAGCCTGCTTGGAATTCTCTCTCTCCCTCTCTCTCTCTCTCTCTCTCTGCACCTCTGCAACTCACATATGCTCGCTCTCCCTCCCTTTCAAGATAAATAAGTAAACATTAAAAAATAAAATAAAAATTTCAGTGGCCAATACATGTTGAACTTTTAGAACAATGTTTAGCATATGGTAATCATGCCATCGTTGCTAGATATTGAGATCTATTGTTGTTGGAAACCCTTCCAAGACTGGAGCCATGGTTTGTGCTGCCTTGCCACCCCATCTGCTCTGTCTCTGGTGCCTTGCACCATCTTGTTACTCAATAAATATTTGTTGAAATGAATTGGATAGTGTTCCAGCAACAAGGCTGAGACCACCCACCAGCTGGCAGACCAACCACATGTAGGTTATCAATTCCATTCCCCCTGCCAAACACCAGTGCACTTCACTAAGCATCCCTCAGCTGTGATTCTCCATTTTGGCAACTTAATGGACCTTAATGTAAAGGTTCCCAGCCACATAAAACATGTTGAGAAGTATACAGTTTTCTCACTATTGACCGCCAGCCGCCATCACACTATGCACATACAGTGTACTCCTCCCCAACACCTTTCTTAGAAACATCACAATGGTCAGCACACAGGATATCAGTGGTACATTTTAATGACGATTGGAAAAGAAAAATAAAACAATAAACAAACTTTAAAAGCAAGGGTCTGCATCCTGATATATAAATACTCTTTGGCTTGAGCTCGGTAGAAGGTCTCTACCTATCTGGAGACTAAATGAATTCTGTTTCTTTGCATTACCTGCACAATTAAATATAAGGCCATTGGAGGGGTGCCTGGGTGGCTCAGTCGGTTAAGCAGCCGACTTCGGCTCAGGTCATGATCTCACAGTCCATGGGTTCGAGCCCCATGTCGGGCTCTGTGCTGAAAGCTCAGAGCCTGGAGCCTGTTTCAGATTCTGTGTCTCCCTCTCTCTGACCCTCCCCCGTTCATGCTCTGTCTCTCTCTGTCTCAAAAATAAATAAATGTTAAAAAAAAATTAAAAAAAAATATAAGGCCATTGGAGAGAAAAATGCAGTAGAAAAAAAATGTAACTGAGTTGAAGTCTTCTCTTGGCCACCCTCATGAGAAACCCTGAGCATTCTACTTAATTTTTTTTGTTTATTAGTTTATGTACCTATGAAACAGGGAAAATAGTTTGTAGGATCTCCTTCTAAGTGCTGATAAAAGAAATTGTCAATAAGAAATATGAAAATTCTGTGAATACATAAAAATGATTATGCAAATATCAGATACTATCCATAAAAATATTTTATTTTTATTTTTGGTATTCTCTTTATTTCTTGACCTTTCTGTATCTGATTTCAATCAATGTTCTCCTATTGGGCTGCCCACTCTTCCCTGTAAGTCCTGTGTAATGAGTAGCAAGTTAAGGCAGAAGAAGAGCAAGCTGACCTCAGCCATGTCCTGAACAGATGCTGTTCAGTGAGTTTGTGCTTAACCCTGAGATCTTGATAATGACAGAGAGGATCATTTCAATCTGTTTAGATTTCTCTAACCTGATAAAAATTGATTGAGAACCACCAAATCCGATAGGTAAATGGAGAACTAAATGGAATGTATGCGGCATGAAGAAGTATGTGCATGTAAATGCAGAGGCTGTGAGAGGGGCTGGGAGACAGGAGGCAGTTATGCTTTACCAGACTTTCACATAAAACCCCCATTTAGAACAATGCACTTGAGGAAGTGACAGATATAACAATATTCCTTATTAAGGTTATTGTCTATTTGCTGCTTTTTTGGGGGGGTGTCCTTTTTTCTTATCTAATAAATGAAGGAAAGAAAGGATAAAAGAAAGGAGGGAGAGACAAGTAAAATGCAAAAACATTGATTAAAGACCTACTTTGTTTCCGGCAAGAGGTCAAATAATTTATATATGTGCATTTAACAACCCAACAATACTGGAAGAACCATTATTATTGGCATCTGCCAGATGAAAAAATGGTTAACAGGTGAACCATTTTAACTCATGTGGCTATCACATGGCTTTTAAGCAACAGGTGTCTATTTGATTTCAGACTATCTTTGTTAATGTATTGACATATTAACAACACGAATGATTTGAATGGTGCTGTTGGAACCACTCAGGTGGTTATTTAAATTTGAACTAGTTAAAATTAAGTAAAATTAAGAATGCAGTCCCACATTTCTTAAATTAATTTCTTAAATTAGCCACATTTCAAGGGCTCAGTCACCACATGGGCCAAAGGGCTACTGAAATGGACAGCAGAAATATAGAACATTTCAATCATTTCAAAAATTTCCATTGGCCAGAGCTGTTTTAAAATGTGGGCTTTTCATGGGTCAGAAATAACCTATCTCTGTTGATTTTCATGAGGCTTATTACTCTACATGCATGGTGATTTCTGACTCTTCTTTAAGGAAAATATTTCACTAGACAAAAATGCCAATCAATCTTTGATTATTTTAACACAGAAGAAAATAAATTCCATGAGGTTCAAGTCTAAATTCTCGGTAGACCTTTGCAAAGTGATTGGTGAAATTTATGGGCACAGCTGGTTTGCAGTTGTAAAACCCTATATTTTTTAATGCAAAATGGCATCTGTGCCTGCTAATTGGATACTTAGGCATACACACAATAAATTGCCTGGGAATTAGAAAGGTGTATTTCTTAAGTCCTGCCCACATCTTGCCATTTTGAGAATCATTGCAGGGATTCATTTTTCCTCCTTGTTATTCTTGTAGGGGAGGTGGAAAAAAGCCTTCTCCTTGTTATAAATATCGCCCGTTGGGAATACATCCTTCCTCCTCCTAATCCAGCTTTAATCCTTCCACGCTCTGAACTAAGAAACCACTGTCTGTTGTGGTAGCTGCCATTCTAAATAAGTTTGAGCTCTGTGATCATTGCCACCTGTCTGGTGAGAAAGGAAAAATCAAACTTCTAAATGCTACAGGCATCCCTGTCTTAGGAGTTGGATTCAAATGTTACACTGAGGCCATAGAAAAGCAGTCAAGATAAAACCTTGCCTAGCCTGTGTTTGAACATTTTAGTTCTAATGCGAGTATTCTCAAGTTTGCGGTGCAATGGCAACAATAGAATCTAGGGATATTCTGTTACAAGTTTCATGCAAAAGTTTATTAAATTTGCTCTCATAATTATTGTAAGCCCTAGAAAAGATGACTTGAGCTCCGGAGCCTATACTTCTCTCACCTGAGCAGATTGCTTTATCATTCTTCCGTGCACTGGTAATTTCCATTAGAAAGCTTGCTAACCTGGTATTGACAATTACAAGCCATAATCAGAAGGTGAAAAAGGCTCACCCACTCTGATCTGTGGTAAAGCCGATACCAGCTATCTGGGAAGAAAAGAAACACAAGAAAGTAAACACCGAATTGCTGGTATATCTGCCCTTTTTATGTGAGCACGACAAAGTGTGAAACATGAATGCAGAGAAAGAGAATGATTTTCAGAGATTTAATCCCCTTAGAATAGAAAGCTTTGGTTGCCGTTTAAGGAGCCTTTTCACCTCAAGGTCACAGCTTGAATCTCATCTGGATTTATGTATAGTGTTCGCATTCAATTATTTTTGAGCTCTTTCTGCAGTATTGCCTCCTTGCGTTGCATATATTGTTTATGCCCATTGGCCCTTTTGCACATTTGTCCTGCTCATTCTTGTCTGGTTAATATGCCCTGATCTTTTAAATTGGCTGATTGGGCTGTGATGGATGGGTTATCCTCCTTCCTCCTTTCTTCACCTAGATATAATCAAGTTGAAATCAGACTTCCTGGCCCTCGATGCTCAATGGGGGAAAAAAGCGGGCAGCTCTGGTAATTGGATAGTGCTTGGTGGACCTCCGCCCTTGGAAATATAGGTTCTGTTCTGCTATTTCTAGCCAGTGTATAAGTATCAAAATAAAGAAAATCAATTGACTATGGAGAAAATTACTCACTTAGAAAAATCACTATATATATACATATATATCACTATATATATGTGTGTATGTATATATGTGTGTGTGTGTATATATATATATGTATATATGTGTGTGTGTATATATGTATATATGTATTTGTGTGTGTGCATATGAAGAGATGGCCTACATATACTTATTTTAAGGATAACAGTAATTTTAATTAATAAACATTAATTAGGAACTTATTATGTAAAAGGTATTATGTAAAACTTATTATGTAAAACATACTACCAGGAACTATAGCTGATAAAAAGATTAAGTGCCATACCTTCCCTTAATTAACTTATTTAATAGAAAGAAATATATATTTGTGCAAAATAAAAATTAGGGCACAGAGCAACATGATGACAAACAAGAAATATATAATAAATCTTTCAGACTCACGGTGACAGAGGAATATTGTGGTCTGGGTTGATTAAGGAAGACTTCATACTGGAGGTAGGTCACAGAGAATATATAGCACAAGAATTAGATAGGCAGAAAAATTAAATTGTAGGGCATTCTAGAAAGTTAGAAGCTGAGAGTATGTATAGTGTGAGCTGTGGACAAGGTGAAATGATTGGCATGGAGCATGATCCCTTAGAAGACATATTGGAGAGATTGGAGAAAAAGTGAAGCACCACTTTTCTCTTTCACACATGCCTAATCAATTCTTCCTTTCTTTGTACTCATTTCCGTGCTCCTCCTACTAATGAGAGACAGCAGACCTAGGGCTGTAGGCCTGTCCTACAGAATCTATAATCCCTTAGCCCTGAAATGCAGGGATGACCATTGAAGGCTGCAAGATGAGGAGCCCAGCTTAGAATTCCAGCAGGAGAAGAAAACCTAGCTTAACAGTGCTCAAATTGTGGTTTGGGGCTTTAACATTTTTCTTTCCTTTTCTTTTAGAGCCATCAATTGCCTTCTACAGACATTGAATTCACTTACAAAGTTAGAACAGAGAAATAAAGTGGAATGCAATGATCAGGAAATTCCATTTGTTTTTTTCTCCCTTTCATCATTTTGTTGAATGTGTGCAGAACTATATGAGGTTATTCATTTGTACCCAAGCAGGAATATAGGATTTGCCATATTGGATCAGCCCATTGGTCCATCAATGTTGTATTCTCACAGCCTCTGGCACCAGATGATACATGAAGCACCAGAAGAGAGCAAACTCCCCCCTCCCCCACATACACACACACAAGGCAGAGAGTCAATTGTGCAGTGCAATATATGGGGTAGAAGTCTTAGCTGCTTGGGATTGGACTATATAAATAGAATATGGATTTAAAGATGTCTATATAGGGCAGACGCTGCATCAGTTGAGGACCAATGTAGGCAGTTCTTACCTTTAGAAACTGTGTCCAATGTCTTCCCGCTCACTTTCAATTATAAGAACTATTATTTATCTCACAATAATAAATTGGAATAGTGGAATCAAACAGCCTCATTCCAGAAAGATGAAGGCAACACCGTATGATAACTGACACATGGCTGCTTTCTCTCTGGTGAAAGCATAAATGCAGTCAAAACTGGAATTTAACATAATACCTCAGAATCTGACCCCTCTTCCTTTGGTAATTATTCAAATGGGTTCACAGTCTGTACAATTACTTAGCCTATTCACTCATTCAGTCATCAGGAAAGGACTGTGTTGTGTGGAAATCTTCTTTCCAGTGTGAAGGGAGCTACAAGGAAGGCCTCCAAGGCTCAGTATAGTTGGGGAGCTGAGGTATGATGTGTCATCATAATGCAGGTGAGAGTATGGGCTATGTCGCAGGTGTGGCCAGCTGAAATAACACATGCATTCAGAGAAGAAAGGGACCGATTCTAGATGATACAAGAAGGAACAAGCTTTATGCTGATATTTTCTTCCTGAAGGAGAATCTGCACACAACATAAAACAATCAGACATTCTTCAGAATACAATATTTGTGCAAAGTAAAAAATATTCTTAGTTTTATCAGTAAATTGTAGGGTGGGAATTGTGTTCAACTATAGATAGATTTCCCGATCTATATAATTTTGCAAAATTATTTCTAGTTTTATTTAGGATTTTCAACCTGAAGCCCCACCCAGACCTGTTGATAGTGATTCTAATAATGATGGCAGAGTCAGCTACAGAATCTCTGGGGCTCAGTATAAAATGAAACTAGAGGGACCCCAGTTCAAAAAGCAGAGCAGGGGCGCCTGGGTGGCGCAGTCGGTTAAGCGTCCGACTTCAGCCAGGTCACGATCTCACGGTCCGTGAGTTCGAGCCCCGCGTCAGGCTCTGGGCTGATGGCTCGGAGCCTGGAGCCTGCTTCCGATTCTGTGTCTCCCTCTCTCTCTGCCCCTCCCCCGTTCATGCTCTGTCTCTCTCTGTCCCAAAAATAAATAAAAAACATTGAAAAAAAAATTTTAAAAAACAAAAAGCAGAGCAAAAAGTATCCATTAAAGATAATCAAATATAAAGCTTTTCTCTTTACTCCATGGTCTCTCCTTCAACCTGTCATGGTGTGTTTAATTTGCTATTTAATGTCATCCTAATTAGTGAAAAATTAAATTTAAATTATTTGCATGACTTTTACTGTTCATCTTTCTATTGCAGAATGCCAGTTTTAAATGCATGTACATGGGGCGCCTGGGTGGCTCAGTCAGTTGAGCGTCCAACTTTGGCTCAGGTCATGATCTCACAGTTCGTGAGTTCGAGCCCCGCGTTGGGCTGTGTGCTCACAGCTCAGAGCCTGGAGCCTGCTTCGGATTCTGCATCTTCCTCTCTCTCTGCCCTTCCCCCGCTCATGCTCTGTCTCTCTCTGTCTCAGAAATAAATAAACATCAAAAAAAAATTAAATGCATGTACAAAGGCACTTGGGTGTGGAATCACCAAACTTGCACAATTCATAATCTAAGCTCATATACCCATCTATATTTTGGTCTTACCAGAACAGTGGGTCCTACACAAAACTAAATTATTTGCATTTCACTTTCTTTTTTCAGGAAACTAGCTTTTTTATTACAAGAGGCTTATGATGGGGTAACAGTGCTTGCTGAGACCCATATGGAAAATTTTGCTTCTTTGGTGCAATAATGCCTTCCCCCGTGGACCTTCAGCTGGGGATTTGTCTGCTTAGCTTGAAGGATGGAATCTCCTCTTTGTGCTTCTTCACCTGTTTCCTTTCGCTCTCCTGCTTCTCAGTGGACTTACACTTGGCCTTCTGCTCCTTCGTTTGCTTCTCCAAACTTCTTTTCCGTTTCTAAGTCTGCACCTTTCCTCTCCATGTCTGACCTCCCCTGTCGGGCCTGCGGCTCCTTCCTCGTGCCACATGCCACACTGCTCTCATACAAGACCTCGGTAGGCGGCCATGGTCATGCAGATGCCATCCTGGACTCACAGCGAAGGCAGTCCCCTCTCTGCACAGTTGACTATGACCGCCTGGATCAGCTCTTCAAAACACTGCGAGCAGAGCTCCCTGCGCACCGGGTAGATGCTGGTCCCCCTTGCCTGCCACTGCTGCAGCTTCAGGTCCGGCCACTCCTGGAGGTGCACCTTTAATCTCCATGTCTGACACCTGCTGGACTCATGGCTGCAGCCACCCACTCCCTTGGGGACAGGACGCTATTCAAGATTTCTTCTGCTCACTTGGTAGGATCTGGGACACAGGAAGCATGTCTTTGTTGACTGTGAGATTGGATCCGAGGGTCCAGGCTGCTGGGGGGCTGCCTTTCAGTGGTCGTGCTTTGGGGCTCCTTTTCTCTGTGTTCAGCTCCCGACACTCTCTGCTCTCAAACTTGAGCAGAGAGTCTGCAGGGGGGATTACGGGCGGCGATGCATTTCACTTTTTGATATTCATATGTTCTACCCATTCAATACTCTACCTTCAGCTTAATGATAAGTAAGAAATAATTGAAAAGAAAAGAACTGTGGGTTGCCTTATCTTTTCCTTTCCTTCTAAGGTGTATTTTCAGTGTAAGCGGTTAGCTAACACACAGGGAAGTAACTTGAGTAAGAAAGGATATAATAGAGATCCTGGAATGTTCATGATTCTTAGGCTGCAATTGTCTTCATTCCTCATTCAAAGCAAAGTCTGGTTCAAATGGAAAGCATGATCTCTTGGGGAAAGTGTGGCCTTACTTAGCCATAGATGTAACAAATTTACCTTGTACTTTTGAGTCTTACTGAATTCAAATTCACTTTGAGTCCATCAGAATTCTGAGCTCCTGGTAACTTGTAAATTTTAAATGTAAATGGTTGGCAAGTGATGTTGGTAATAATGCATATTTCAAGTATATACTCTGCTCACATGCATGCCCTAATGCCCCACTGAACTTCACTTATAAAATACAAGTTCAAAGATAAAATTATTAAGAAATTCAAGATGATGACAGGAGCATTAAACCAAATACAGAGCCCCTTTAAGACAGAGCTCTGTGCAACTGCACAGGCCCAATCCCATGAAGTTGGCCTTAATAATAATACTATTAAATGTCTAACATTTACTGTACAGGGCTATGTGATAAAGCTACCTTGTATATCTTATATCTTTAATTTTTATAACAGCTCTATTTGATGTAGGAGAAAATTGAGATTTTGATATATTAAACAATGACGTTCTAGGTTCTTTATATTGAAAGCATCATTCTCTGGACCATCATAAGATGAGGTTTGTTGGGAATGAAAAATTCTGGGCCCTATCACAGACCTGCTGAATCAGAATCTGCACTTTCAAGAGCATCTCTGGTGATTAGTGTACACATTAAAGTTTGACAAGCACTGTCTGAGTCACTCTGATGACAAACAGAAGGGGTCATGATATGTATCAAATCCTATCTGACTTCAGACCTTAAATATGAAACCAATACCCTACTGTCTTATATAATCCAAATTTCTGATGATAGGCCCCAGTCATGTGTATTAAAAGACAAATCTAAATTCCAAGTGGACTGTGATCTGCACCATTGGCAATAACCACTGGCCTGGAAACTTCTACCATGCCTTCCAGTTTTATAAACTATGGTAACTTTATAAATCATATTCTTATGGAACACTAGAACAGTGTTGAGGAATACAGAGTAAGGGATATGTTTCTGAGGTTAATGTAAAAGGCCCTAAGAGAAGATAAGTTTTGAGCTGGGTTATTTAGCTTGGACAAGAGAAGTTGGGAAAGATACTTGCAAAACACCTTTGCAAAATGTGCAGTGCTATGCTCAATGAGCGCTGATCAGTTAGGTTCCTAACTTCATAGAGCTCTGCAAACCTCTAGAGGGACAAATATACCTCTTCTCCCTAACTCAAATCAATCCATATGTAGGGAGAGGAATTTTGCTAGAGGAAGTTAATTCACCTCAATTCAATTATATTTTATTCAAATAGATATTGGGTTGCATATATATTAAATGCAGAGCACTGTGTTTAGTGCCATAGAGAATAATAGAGATGCAAGACACAGAACCATCATCAACGAGCCTCTGCTCTAGCAGACATTTAGTTATTCAACAAATACTCTATAATGCATAAGAGCTTTAGTGATATTAACTCATTTAATCCTCATAATATTCTTATAAAGAATGTACTCTTTTCACCATCCACATCTTGTAAATAAGGAAACTAAGGCACAAAGAGGTCAAGTACCTGACCCAAATTCACACACTGGTGGGGACTGGATTTGAATTCCATCCACCTGTTTCCAGAATCAATCAGAAAATGTTTATAACTGCTTAATTGCTATTCTAGGCTGCCTCTAAGCCATATTCACAATTTATTATGAAACAAAATAAAACTACAAGAGCATTGTAGGGTGGGAGGAAGGACAAGTTTGATACAAAATTTTAACTTGATTGACTAAAAATATGCGATGACAAGAATTGAGATGTAAAGGACTAAGAGTGACCATGTTTGTTTTTTAAACAGGTATAAAACTATGTAATTTGAATATAAAATATTTTCTCTTGAAATAAAATAATATGAACTATGAAGATGACCCTATTTCCTGGTGTGTGTGTGTAACATCTATGCTTTTATATTTGTCGAATGACTTTGTCACCAATTTCAACTGATATGCCTCATTTTTAACTCCTAGTTCTTTATTTACTAAATAGAATAAGAGATACTCAACTCTCTAAAGTTCATTTTAGATGTTGTTCAGTCTAGTTACATAAATTGCAAATACACAATTATAAATCAAAACAAAGAGTACATTTTATTGTCAGAACCCCAGGCACTGGGCATGTGACTCTGACTTCTTGTGCTGATTTTCAAGGAAGGAACTGGATATGGTAAAGTAGCTGTCAATGATGTGACTTGTGTCACCCTAAAAGTACAAGTAAACGTCACTCTTCTCCAGAAGAGTAAAATATAGACTAAGTAGATAGTGGAATAAAATATTCAAGGACACCATTTTGTTTTAGTTTACCTTTCAAGTAAGTAGAAGGGCCCTTGATTACCATCTGTTGTGGATTGAATAGTGTACCAGCAAATTCATGTCAGCCTGAAACCACAGAATGTTACCTTATTTGGAAATAGGCTCTTCACAGATGTAATTAGTTAGGATGAGGTCATACTGGATTAAAGTGGGTCCTAAATCCAATATGATGTGTTCTTCCTAATGTGACAAACATGCATAGAGGAAACACCATGTTCTAATGTGTGCTAATGCAACATTTGTGCAACGTGGCAAAGACACACATAGAGAAAACATCAGGTGAAGACAGAGGCAAAGATTGGAGTGATGCATCTATAAACCAAAGAATGCTGAGGGTTGTCAGAAACCCCAAGAAACTAGGATGCAGGCACGGTAAAGATTCTCCATCTCATCCCCTAAGAAGAAACAAGCCATGCTGACACTTTGATTTCAAATGTCTAGCCTCCAGAAATGTGAAAGAATCAATTTCTCTTGTTTTAATTCAGGCATCCAGTTTGTGGTGTTTGGTCACAGCAATCCTAGGAAATTAAGAGAGTATCTCTTAGTTGGTTAGTATTGAGCATTGATGAGATTGCTGAATTTGGTTTGCCTGCAGTCCAAGGAAGGTATGTTTCATGAAGTCAGTGGTTTATTTTATACTACTCAGTCTATTTCTTATGGAAAAATATATTGTGCTTGGTTATAATTAAAAAAACAAGCAAACAAAACAAAACAAGATTCTAAATGATGGACTGATATGTTAATTGAATATGGAGCCCAACATTAAGAAAATATTTATGAGAAAATCAAAGGGATTCCACTAGGACCATGACATATTTTATAGAAGTGGTATGTAAGGGTATCATTTAGTTGCATGAGTGGATGAATTACAGAGGATTATAAAATGCACATTAGAAGTTTGATCATCCTGGGGCACCTGGGTGGCTCAGCTGGTTAAGAGTCCGACTTCGGCTCAGGTCGTGATCTCGCAGTTTGTGGGTTCAAGCCCTGCATCTGGCTCTGTGCTGACAGCTCAGAGCCAGGAGCCTGCTTCAGATTCTGTGTCTCCCTCTTTCTATGCCCCTTGCCTGCTCATACTCTGTCTCTCTCTCTCTCTCTCTCTCTCTCTCAAAAATAAATAAACATTGAAAAAAATATTAAAAAAAAAGAAAGTTTGATCATACATAAAATCCAAAAATGTTTGTAATTGTGTCTAGTTTATCATTGTTATTGTTTATTTTTCTATGCTGGTTAGCACAGAAATTCTCTAAAGGTAAAGTACCTGTATGCTTTTTTCAGGAAGAGTATGACAAGGGGACAGAAGGAAGGCGGGTATATGTGTGTGTGTGTGTGTGTGTGTGTGTGTGAGAGAGAGAGAGAGAGAGAGAAAGAGAGAGAGAGAGAGAGTTGTGAGCCTGACAAAGGACTCAAGGTCTTAATATTAAATTCCACTGGGATTCTCTCATCCCCAGGTCACCAGATGGCATGTTGCTTGCCTAGGAGTAACTAATTTTTCTATCTACCTTGTCTTCATCTTCTGTGCTTTCCTCACTTCCTTTCCCATTCACCATACTATTGACAAAAAAAAATTTTTTTCTAATTCACTTTTCTGTATAGCTCTTTTTTTTAATGTTTATATATTTTTGAGACAGAGAAAGACAGAGTGCAAGCAGGGTAGGGGCAGAGAGAGAGAGGGAGACACAGAATCCGAAGCAGGCTCCAGGCTTTGAGCTGTCAGCACAAAGCCTGATGCGGGGCTCAAACTCATGAACTGTGGAGATCATGACCTGAGCCAAAGTCAGAGGCTCAACCAACTGAGCCACACAGGAGCCTCTCTGTCTAGCTGTGTATTGACTCCTAGTAAGATCATAAATCTTATCTTTGGCAAAAATTTAAAATTAAAAAAAAAAAACAGAGTTTCCAGAACAGAGACTAAGATGATTGCTGAATTTTGAAGGAAAGATATGGACTTTATTTATTTCTCTTCCAAAAGTTCACCTTCATGTAGTATGTGTGTGTTGTGTGTGTGTGTGTGTGTGTGTGTGTGTGTAGATAGAGAGAGAAGTGTGGAGAGAATGAGGGAGGGAGACAGCGGGGGTGGGGAGAGAGAATCCAGGAACTAGGAAAAGTTGGAGTCAAATGTACAGAACAAGCCATATTTGTTCAGAGCCATATTACAGAACTAACCATGCTGGGAATCACCATCTAGTGGATATCTTTGCAAATATCTTTGTAACATTTCTCTCCTTTAAACTGATCTACTGAAACATTTTTATCTTCTTATTCCTATGAGGAAAGAAAAGAAAAACTCAATCATCAAGTCTCTTTTTTGGCAAAAATAACTGTAAATGAATAAAGAAATGTGTAACTATTGTAGGACAATCATGAAACTCCACCACACAACAGAAAATCTGCCTGTGAAAACAATGTTCTTCTCTCCTCTCGTTACACAAAGGTCTGCAGTCAGCTTTCCAGCTGTAATTCTCTCCGACACTGAGGATATTAAGAGTGTGAAGAAAATGCTCGAGTAGATTATAAATAATAGTGTGAGACACAGCAAATTATATTTTCTAATAATTGGCATTACGTTTTTGGATGTAAAGGGGAAACAAAGAATGAAAGCAAAGAAAATGTTAATGTAGGGAATCTGGAATTTCACATCACTTCTTAGTAGTGGGAGTGGTACAAAGAAATAGAAAACAGAGACAGGGACAAGGAGAGAGAAGGAGAAGAAGGAAAGAGAGAGGGAGGAAAGGAAGGAGGTAGAGAGAAAGAGAATAGAGGAAAGAAAGAAAGAAGAAAGAGAGGAAGGAAAAAAGTAAACCAATGCTCATTCATGGGTTGGTCCTGATACCACATCAAGCATCTGAATAAAATGGACTAAAGGACAGAGAAATGCAGCTGGACCTGTAGAGATAAGGGTGTGTCTGTCACCCAGGGGAAGTAATTCCAGTTTCCATGGAATGAGTAATTGCAAATATTACTTCTCCTTGAAAATAAAGAGAAGACAATCATATGTGTTTATTGCATATTCACTGTCTTTGTATCTTTGTACTTTATATAAAATTATTCTAATGCAAATTCATAACCATCAGTCCTGTAAAGACTGAGAGAGATCTAGGTTCTGTCCTTAATTGGCCTATTACATTGTTGACCAAACTTCTCTGAAGCAGCTTTGCCTCCCTGCCTACTTCACTTGATTTGGGGGATTATCTAACAAGATATTACATGAGAAAGCAATTTTTTAAATGTAAAACATGATTCCTCTTGGGATTTCAACACATCTTGAGAGATAGCTGTTTGGGAGGATATTCCTCTTTTAACAAAAGAGAAAAGGCATTACTTTTTTATGGAGGCATTGTGAAGTGAAGTGTTAAAGCAGGAACATAAAAAATTTAAAGCCTGAAAACACACTACAAAGGAGAAAAAGGGTGTTTTTGTGAGCCGAGGTTGAGAATTATTTATCTAGATTGTTTGTCTACATAGTCAAACCTGACCAAACAAGGACTTTGCTTATTGCAGTTTACCTTGATGCTACCAGAAGCTGAAATGCACACTAAACAGGGATGGACCCCTAATCATATAAATATGTCCAATAGGGATAAATATTCACTCCAGTTGACTCCTAAGGTTAAAGGAAAAAGGAAGAGAAGAAGCAAAGGATAGATCAGGAGTCAAGAAAGAAAGAATGATGGAGAAAAAGGAAGTCCAGATAATAAGGAAAAGGAGGGACACAAGAAAAAATGAGTGGAAAGGCCAAGGGAGAGAAGGAAGATGAGGTTATGCCAGAATAAGAACTAAGAATAAAGACTGAGAGAAAAAGTGAGAGATTATTTAGCAAACCTATGTAAACATGTTCTCAGAATAGTTAAGTATCAAACTTGACTTATTTGCAAATTTGCCTCCAGCAGAGCCTACCATTCACTGTGAGACCCTCTTAAGTTTTCTAATAGTCCATAATATCATTGAAAAGTCATTATAAGTCCTTAGCCTGAGGGACCATAGGTATAGAGAGCCATCTCTGTACTTTGTTGAAATTGTTTATAGTCACAGCTGTGTATAAATCGAAAGCACTATGAGTTACAGTAATATTGAATGCTTATTCCAGCCTGAATTCCAACCTGATCCTTTGTTCTAGTTTCTTCTATTTCTGGACCAACAGACATATGGTTATTCAAATAGCAGATTTCCTAACAAGTATAAGAAGGAGTCAAGTGCTATAAACAAGAATTCAGTTCAGAAACATAGTCATGCATTTATGAATTGTATTGGATTTTCTCTACTCTCCTCAGTTCACTTCTCTACCTGCAAACATACACATACCAATACCTACTTATTTTCTCTTTAATCCAAAGACCAACTAACAAAAAATAATGAAATGTCCTATTGGAGACTTCAACAGAATCAAGGCTGTATGAGCAGCACAAGCAAAACTGCACCCAACAACGATGCTCAAGTCTGGCATTCTAATTGACTGAATGTGTGGCTTAAAGAATACTTTGGCACTCATCCTCCACCCCTGCCTTTTCTTGCTTACAGAACTCTAATTTATTAATTTTAGATATCAAGTGATCATAAACTTTAGGGGCTCTGGGCCCATACTCAGCCCCAGGGATGAATCCTGTACAGTGGTGATCCTGACCAATGAGATGTAAGGGGAAACATGCTGTGGACTTCTATGAAATTTTTAAGTGAGAGATACAAAAAGGGTCATGCTCTGTCCTCATCTTCTAGCCTTTGGATGGAGTCATCAAAGGCTATGATTTCTGGAGCTGTAGCAGCTATCCTGTAACCAGGAGGGCAAGTCTGAGGATAAAAGCTGACATCTTGAAAATGGAAGAGAGAATTTATACTCTTGGTTATTAGCCCTGGAACTTCCAACTTCCACACTTCCAGAATTTTGGGCATGTAAAATAATAAAACACCTTTATCTCTCCATTCTAATCCTAGTTGTGTTTCGGTTATTGCATCTAAAAATACTGGTACAAACATCTTCTATAGAATTTAACACACACACACACACACACACACGCAATTTTAATTGATGCGTAAGTAAACTTATTAGGAGGAAACATGGAGTCAAATGCAGAATGAAGATGGAATATTCTTGAAGACATGTATAGATGGAAAAGATTCAGAATCATGGGAGTGAAGTAAATTTTTGATTGAGTGACACCTTACAGAAAATTGGTGAGGATGAGATTCAGTGTGATGAGAGGAAGTGGCATTGAAGAAGAGGAGAGATATTTTATCTTCTGAAACTGAAAGAGAGCAGATAAGAATTGATACTGAGCTATATTCACAATTGTGGAGGAAGAAAGTTGATAGGTTTTACCAATAATCACTTGAATTTTCTGATTAGTGTATAAAGGTTTTGATGACAGGGTTTGAGGTCATGTTTGGTAGTCAGTGTACCTGCCAGGCTGGTGACTTTTCAGGAAATTTCTGAAAGAAATGAGAGAAGCTGATGAGGATTGGCAGGGTAGAGCCAAAGTTCCAGTTAGAGAACATTGCTTGTTGGTGTCCCTCAAAGTTACAGGAATGGTATTTCTCAAAGACTGTTCCCTAGTTTGAGCAGAGGGATTGAGAAGATGAACTCTGATTGGTTCAGTTTTGAGGATTTCCTGGGAAGACTTAGTAAAACTTTATGAGCAGAACATGTTGGCTTAAGTACTGGTATCTTTTTTACCCAGAAAGGAAGGTACACTCACCCATCAAGGCTTTTCAGTCCAACTGTTAAAGTCTTAAAGGTCTTGAGCTAAAGATTGATATGCCTGGAAGAGACCTTTAGTAGTCACCAAGTTCACTTCTGTGTTTATAAAGAACATTAAGAACTCTCCCATGTATAAACTCTGCACTTTTTTTCTCTAGATGAAAAACTTCCATATTGGCAAGATAGCAATATTTTAAGTAAGGATAATATGAAAAATGCTGTTATCCAAAACAAATGAAAGTCAAGCTACTTTGAATAAAGAAGGCAGAGGCCATGTGCCCCACCCCACCTGATTACCAGTTATATTTCTTTTCCTTAAGTCTGTATTAGCCCCTAGGCATCTCCTTTGAACACCAGTGCTCCTATGAATACGTTTCAAATAAAACTAAAGAATAAACTTAAATTCATTTGTTTGGTCTTAATTGATGATTTGAGATTTTTTTTTAATTTTAACTTTTTTAAAGTTTATGTATTTATTTTGAGAAAGAGAGAGAGAGAGAGAGAGAGAGAGAATATCAGCGGAGGGTAGGGGATAGGGCAGAAACAGAGAGGGGGATAGAGGATCCAAAACAGGCTCTGTGCTGTAAGCAGACAGCCCAATGCAGAGCTCAAACTCACAAATCTTGAGATCATGACTTGAGCTCAAGTAGGACACTTAACCGACTGAGCCACCCATGTACCTCTGAGATCTTTTTTCAACAAGATCAGCCATATAAATAGAATGGCTGACTGCTTACTTGTTATAAATCAGGAACTTCCATACACTGAATGTGCTACTGCATCTTATAACATCATTTCTAACCTAGGAATGGCAGATACTAAGGGTAGCCACTATTCACCATCTATACTGACCTTGAATTATGACTTTTCATTTTTCATTCTTTAATGGAAAAATCTCCTTGAAAAACTTGTAAAAATGGGTATCTTACTAAATATTTCAAGTGAAAATATGGAGGAATTTAGACTGCCCATGGCATAAAACTTATCAGAATGGAGGAATCTTCTATTAAGAGTGATCTGTATTTTGTCAAAACAGATTTTTCAGATATTAGGTCAATTAAAAAAATTCTGAGGTATTGCATTGGATCTACTTTATTTGCAACCATCACTTTCATTGCCAGTTGAGAGCAAGATAGGTACCAAGAAATGAAGACCGCATCTAGGTATGCCCTAGTTTAAATATTCTGATGGTTAGTGTTGGACCGTGTGTTCCAATTAGAGGTTGGAAAACATTATCACAAACATAATGAGTATATTATAGATCCAAAGATCTAGAGGAGAGGCCAAGATTGAAAATGTCGTAATTTAACCTTCCCCCATAAAACCACAACAAAAACATTGTGTAAATTCTAATGTTTCTCAGGCTCTCCTTTACAAACTGCTGACTTACACACCTACCTATACATTCTCATAACTCAAAGTCACTTTGGGTCACTACTCCATGATTTTTTCATTATCTGTGACTATTATTAACTATAGTTTATCTCCATTTCCTTTCCATTTCTTTGTCTTTTGCTAAAACTCTCTTTTTCAAGGTTCAAGAATTAGGCAAAAGCAGAGCTATTGTTTGATATGTTCAAATGTGCTCAGCAAAGCTTTCTAATAACTTCCGTTAATGCTAAATATTCTGTGGAAAGAGAGCACTAACTCCCAAAGAGACACACAACATTTTCCTGAAGTTCTATTGTTACAATTTAACACAACAACATGCAACTGGGCTTCCATAAGTCCTTCCTAACTTTACTGGATTCTCTGAAACCTGACTCAATCTATGTTTCAGTTTCAAGTCTCAACATTATCCAGACTGACATGAATACAAACCATCAACCAGCATCATCCTACCTTCACCTGTCCTCAATCTCCTCAAGAATTTGACCTGAACTCCGTGTAAATTTCCCACATCTATGTGTACCCAGAATATTTTCCCAACCTGGAATTTTACACATTAGAACATAAAAATACCAATGACCTCTCCTCTGACCTAGTCTTCAGAGAAGGCCTGTAATTCTGAGGCTGCTTCCTGAAAGGTCTAAAGAAGGAGAGAAGGGACTCCTATCTGAGACCCTCTAACAAAAGCAAATACCACAGAAAGTCATTCTTTCCCTGAGGATGAAGACAAAGGGCATCTCCTGCAGATTCTGCCAATCATCTCCTAATAAGGGAAGTAGTAATGACCTGTCATCAAAGATAGCTGGTTAACAACAGCCAAGTCTTCCTCTGCTGGTTGTGAGACTTCAGTGGCACAGACTTAAATGTTATCAGTATCAGAGATAGCAGCATCCAGAAAATGGCAGAAGATATAGAATGTGGTGATGAGGCTCAATTGGACCATAGTTTTTCCTAGCTGATGAAATCAATAGAAATTCCAAGGTGGAAGGAATTTTGATTGAGAAACTTGTGGTTCTGGCAGGACACCAAAGATGCCTTTTTCTGCTGGTAATTTGGAAGAAACATCTGTCAAGTGGTTTTCCTTTGTGTCCCAAAGTTCCAAAAAAAAGGGGATCGAAATCATTTCTCAGTTCCTCTATAGTTCTGCATTGGTGTCAATTCCCCACTTCTGTTTAATCTTGGGCTCTGAACTTGATCCAGTTTTTAGGTGGAGGGAATCTAAGAAACCTAGTCAGTAACTTAGAAGCACAGCAGCTCAAAACCAAGTACATCTTATTCATGATCCTTCTATCCATAAAAACTAAATTCTTACAATCTAATTATAATTAAATTATTTCATTATACCTTAGTTCCACTAGCACAAACCATTGCCTAATTCTTTGCAGAGCCATCCTGTTTGTGAACCTCAGTCTTCCCAATTGGGTACGCAGGTTATTTGCAACTGTATGTTCTATATGTAAATGCTAGTCTGCTAAAGCATCCTTTTGTTGTTTACTGCCTGCATGCATTCACTTATTCATTCAAAAATATCAGTTGAAAAAAGATATCAACTGAGCTTCCACTAGGGGTTGGGGAGAAGACAAGAGCAGAACAGAAATCGGCCAGATCTCACAGAACCTTCACCTGTCCACCAACCGTTTCTTGATCACCAATCCCTGATAGGTCAGCTGATATGCTTTTGATGACAAACTCTCCCTGGAGTCTCTGACCCAACTTCCGACAACACTGCCCTAAACCTAATGGATCATAAAATGAACCTAACAGCACCAACCCTGCTGCTCATCTCCCTGCATCCTCACTGATTTTGTCAGCCCACAGAATCATTTCCTCCACTGCCTCTCGCCTATACACAATTGTTTTGTTTTTGCTTTCCAATCTAACAAAGCCACAGTCAAACGTCTGCCTTATTCAAAACAAGCCATTCGTGAGGAAGCTGATGCTAAATCATTTGCCATCATTTTCCTTACAGATTTTGGCATTTAACAGAGAGGGCAAAAATAAGAAAACAAAAAAACAAAACAAAAAAAAAAAACTTTGTTACTAGGCAGTAAAACTCTCCACAATTGAGTATTCACATTGTTCATGGATCAGCAAACACCCCAGTTTGTCTGTAATTGAAAAAAAAAAAAACATTTGGCACATTTCTATTAAAAAACCTTCCCCTTCATGAATGTTTAAACAAATTAACTTGAACAAGAGGCAGTGATATGCATATCAAAAACAATTCTTAAACCTGAAGTCAACTAAAGCATGGGGAAATCAGTGTGCTGGCAGGTGCTCTTTCTAAATTTCACACTAACAATTTTCTTAACACCCTTTTTCTCCTATCAGGCAAGGGCTTTTGCTTTTATCTTGGATGCTCTTAGAATTCTGGTCATTGCTAAAGCATTCTTGGTTTACTAAAACCAAGAGTGACTTAGCATGACCAGAGTCAAATTAAGCTGGTACATTCTGTCCACTAATGTTCTAAGGCTCTCTCACTGGTAATTAGTGGTGTTCCATAGATGTCTATTAGTGGACTCATCTGAGTGTATATCCAGTGAGGTCAGTTCTACTTACATAACTATAGTGGTACTCATCTCAGCATGCAGACAGAAAGATTCTAGTGTTAGTTCCGCATCCAACTAAGTCTGTGGCATTGGGCAAGTTGACTTAGTCTCCTCATCTGTAAAATGGAGCAAGATGGCATCTAAATTCAATGATTCTAACAAGCAGTCAGTTATTTTGTTTTTAACCCCACTCTCTAACTTGGCAAGTGTGCACATAGTCTAAAAGACTCGGAGATTACACATCAAAGTGAAATATATGTGCAAAGGTTGGGTTTCCTCAGAACCTCTGCTAAGAGAAGAAATCTATATAATCTCAGTTCCAGGGTATGCACATCCTCTGGGATCATACTTAGAGCCTTTCCATTCTTATTTTCTTTAAAAACAGGGAACTATTCAGATAGACTTATTCACCCCTCCCCTGAGAGTTGAATGCTGGAGAAAGCATCTCACCATATTGCATCCTGGATCTCATTAGTCTAGGACCTCCATACTCAAAGGGGTCTTTTTCTCCAGGAAATGTATGCTGAGGTCACTGCCCTTTCATGGGGCTTATCAAATCTAGTTTAGATAAAGAAAAAGAAAAGAGAAAAAAAGGAAAGAAAAGAAGGACAGAAGGAAGGAGAGAAAGGTAAGGAAATAAAGGGAGAGTGAGAGACAGAGGCAGAAAGGAATAGACAGAGAGAGAAAGAAAAGGCTGACTCCCTCTCTCTCTACACCTCCGTCCCCCCTCAAAATAAATAAACTTAAAAAAAGGGGAGGTGTGCCTGGTGGCTCGGTTGGTTAAGGTTTGGACTTTTGATTTCTGTTCCTGTCATGATCTCAGTGTTGATGGTGAGAAGGAGCCCCCTGTGGAGCACTGCCCTGCTTCACACAGAGCTTGCTTGGGATTCTCTCCCTCTCTTTCTGCCCCTCCCCTCTGCACAGGAATGTGTGAATGCTTTCTTTGTTTCTCAAAATAAATAAATAAACTTAAAGAACAAAAAACGAAAGGAAAGAATGAGGTAAGGAAAGGAAGATGGGGGAAATGGTAGAAAGAAAGATGGAAAAAAAAAAGAAAAAAAGAAAAAATCCTGATCTCTGGGGCTTTGGGGAAGGTGTAGGAGTTAACAGTATACAACCACAATTACAGCAGAAGTTATCCTTGCCCTATAAACAGAAAAAAACAACTTTGGACACCTTCTAACTTTCTCTATTTGTCCTCCTTGCCCTGATTTCCCATTAGTTATGATTTTGTCTTGTTATTAATTACATTTATTTCCCCTAATACCTCTTGAGTACCTTCTTACTAAGTAGGGGAGAGAATTTTGACTCATTTTGATCCTCCAAATAATCCTTAGAGACAGGAAGATAGATGAGGACACGGAAGTACTTGGTATCTGGCAGAGTCAGGACTCCACACACATACCACTACTCCTACCCCACACCATTGGAACACCTTCCCATCTTTGAATGCTTGCTGGGTTCTATAAAATTGTAAACAAAAGTCAAGTCACAAGGGATGTTCTATAAAAAAGAATGGTGTTCAGTTGAAAAGAAGAACTAATCAACCTTATGTTGACCTAGAGCCAGAAGCCAACAGGAAGAGCCATGTTAAAAAGTTGGAGCAGAGGCAAAGAATGGAGAACAGATATTGCCATAAACATTTGAAGCCTACAGGAAATCATCTATAAGGGCCTTTCCCATAAATTTATCACAACTCAATGCCTTTAAATTAGCTGACTACCGAAACTTTTGTATTAGTGCAGACATTTTTGGATAAAGTTACCCTGTCTCTGCAACATTCCATGTCTGCTTTGAAATTTCCACACCTCTCACCCTCCCTCCGTCCCTGCATCCCTCCCTCCTTCTCTCTCTGTTTCCTGTCTTCTCTCTCTCCCTTCCCCCATATTGTACAAAGTACACAATTTCAGAGAGAACAATTACATCAACTAGTCTGATTTCATTAAAGTCATGAAAAATGAAGAGCAAATTCTCATACTGCTACCTTTAAAAAGTTACAAAAATTGATTGCTTGTTTTTCTCCTCATTCCTGTTTGATTACCCCCCTCCCCGAGATAAGTATTATAAATAAATACAGATTTAATCTCCGTAATTCATCACCAAGGGGAAATGTGTAGTTCACATGAATGGTAGAAAAGATAGACATAAAAAAAGACCCCTCTGCCGATCAAACCTTTCATTTCCAAGCAGAAATAATTACAGTGATGGTCAGTGGGGAGATTTGAGCAATTTACAGAGGTATAACAGCGGCTCCTATCAACACGGTTTTATATTCAGGGCAAGGCATAGAACTCTAGGTCCTGAAGCATTGCCTATAATCTTTATTTCATTTTTAGATGTTATGCTGTAATAAAATGTAAAAAGGGAATACATAAAAAGTTATAGAGGTGGGAAAAAACATGGTTTGAAGTTGTATGGCATTTCTTGACAGGGCATGTTCCTAAGGATATGCAGAGAATAACAAATGCCATTTGAAATAAGTACACTAGAGATCTGAAACTAGATTGAAAACCCAAGTCAATTTTCCTGAGTGTCATTTGATTAGCTTTCTTATATAGAATGGAGGTTTAAACAATGCTGGGATTCTGAGTGCAGAGGTGCTTGGGAACACAGTGAGAAATGGGTTCCTCCCACCAATTTCATTCCGATGGCTTTACAACATTATCTTTTCACATTCTTCCTGTGTTTTTGCAATAATCCACAAATGAAGCAATGTCAGAGAAAATGTGATTGATTGTGGCGAAGCACGCGCGCACACTCACGTGCAGCGAGTTATTTTTCTATTCCCTTTCCAATTTGTCCCATAGTTGCTCCAGGCAAATACCTGTAGCCTATTGCCGGTTTTTGGTAGGAAGATAGAAACAAAGTTCTCAAGCTTGAGGGGGAATTTTTGCACAGGTTACAAACAACTCGATTGTGCCTAGTGGCTGTTTTCATATAGAGGGGAATTTCTCATGTTTTTGCCATGATGTTTATTCCGGTTCCCTGAGACAGATTAGATACTACCTAAATAGTATCTAACAATTATGTTTAGGATACAATTCCTATATCATTCCCCAACCCTCTCTGTTCCTTTCGTTCTGTCTACACCGACAGGGCAGACAGTCTGTGCATGATAATGACCATACTAGCCTTTAATCCAACTATAAACTTTTGATTTCATCATTAATTTAGTAGATCCTACCTTGTATAGTATAAACCCTGAAAGTATTATTCCTATTACCCTGTTTTCTTCCCCAAGAAAAAATCTACCTCTACTTACATGTAATCTTTTGCTCCCTAAAGTTATTTGTGTATCTTTGCCTTGTAGCAATTACATTGCTCTCCTGCCTTCAAAACCTCTTGCACCTTTTGTAAATTTCGTCAGCATTTGATTAATTTGTTCCTGTACCTAGGAATCCTGTTCTGACCAGACTGCTCTAGGTTTTCTAATCTTGCAGAACGCATAAACTGATGGTGTGTGTCCAAATCTCAATACTTGAGTTCTGACAGTCTAGGGATGTATAAGGTAGACCAACTTTAACTGTTTAATGATCAAATGGCTATTTGCTATCTCAGTCCTCTGCAATGTATTTCAACTGCCAGCCATTGTGGCGACAAGATTTTTAGTGGGACAAGATGCATTCTGAAACATCTGGTGTTAGTCCAATGCATGGCTAGACTTTCATCCTTGTTCTAGTGTCACTGCCCCACTTGGAAGCATCTGATGAAGCCTGAGAATGTCATGCATGTATTTAGAATACCCAAGTCTTTCTTAGACTGTCTCAAATCTTAGGCACTTCTCACCCTTTCTTCCCTTTTACTGCAGTATGTATGGCAGATGCCCTTGAACTCTAACTAGTAACAGTAGTCTTGACTGAAATGCTATCACCTCACTAAAACTGAATGAACATTTCAAAGGGATGAGGGATGGCTACTTTAGCCCAATGAGTAGAGCGGAATCCAGTGATATGATATGAACAGAGATGGGTCTAGTGGAAAATGAATGAGCTAGGAACTCAAATGCAGCCTTTCTGGGGTGGATGAATTTCTGGAGTGGGTGAGCTTACAGCAGCAAATTGAAGTGTCTTTGGATTATTTTGGAGAAAAACCTCTACAGCAAAATAATTTATTTGATGAATTTGGCTACTTCTACTGAATAGATTCCAAAATAATCTTTCAGTTTTCCATTTTATTTTGATTATGTATAAAACCAAATGTAATGAGAGGGCATTTATCCAACTATCCAATAAAGTTGCCATGAACATTCTTTATAATTAGCACAACCTGCCTTATTCATGAGGACCATGCCATGATTCCCAAATAAACCCTAAAGATACTGAAATCAAGTGTCCATATTGCTTGTTTAAGTCTATTGACATTTCTTTTAAATACAATGTCTGCATTTCCTTGTTTTCTTTCGTGTGATACCTGATTTTCATTGCATTGATACAATTCCTAGATTAATCTCTCTATTACTATCATCAGATTAAACTTTATGAAAACCTGGGGGGAAATAAACCCTTTCCTAAAAATACATACACACAGTTGTCTAACATCCACTGATAGCATTTCAGACAGGGAGGATTTTTTATTGAAAACCAGTGTCGGGCTGCTCTCCCTAAGCTACCCTTCAGCTGACACCTCTCAGTCTATTGTCCAATATAGATCGTAAAACCCTGGGGAAGTGAATGTTGCTGAGTTCAAGAGATTTCTGGAGTTTGGTTAAGCTATTGATAAACTCTTCATGGATTATCTCTAGTTCATAGACGACCCCTTTTGCTTCTGTTGTTTTATTTATAACAAATGATGCCACTTCCTTCGACTCTTGTCCTAGCAAGCCAGAAGGATAAGAATTGTTAAGGATTTCTTCACTGATCACTCTGCCTTTTGACAACAATTCTGAATTGTTCTTCTGGAGTTCAGATCCACTGGGCTGGCCCCTGACCCGTTGCCTAAGAGTGTGCAGTGAAACCAGAATCAGAGGTGGTGCTAGATGGCAGCTTGGAAGGGGAAACGACACGTCTAATAACCAACAGGAATGGCTAGTAATTAGCTGAAATGACAATAATTAACAGAAATGACAAGTCTAATATATTTTTACGTAAGTGTTGTCACATGGCACTTTAGGTTTTTAGTTTTCCATTTTAAATATTAATCTCTATGGAGTTTACTTTAGATGAAAAGTCACATCAAGTATGGAGATAGAAGTAATTCTATACACACACTCCATCAAATTCTGTTTTATCAATGTCATTTATGCTATGATCAGTAGAGAATGAATTAAGACCTCATATTGTTCCCTTAAATATATATTCTTTTTGTGTGTACCTCATTTATGCAGCTCAAAAACATTCAGCCACAGGGATCAGAGGGAAAGTGGTTATTTTTAATTTTCTTTGATATCTTCAAAGATGAGAAGGTCTCACTCCTCCCCTCTTCCCCCCTCTTCAGTAACAGACAAAGAAGGTTAAATCTTATTAGCATGTCCTATATAGCTAGTTGTAACCTAAGTGACCTGTCATGGCACTAAATGCCTACTAGAACTTTCTCTGTACTTGCAAGATGGAAATTTTATGCATCAATGCTTTTATGCATGCATCTGATTTGGGAAGTTCACTGCTTTATGGATATGAACATTGTGATCATGTAAATTGATCTACATAATGGGATTTTGTGTGTGTGCGTGCATATATCTATATGGATATGGATGTATGCAAGTGTATTCTAAAAGGAAATATAATACATGAAATGTTAACTTTAATGATATGAAATGCATTAAATTCAAACTACCTTGCATGTGTATGCAGATGCATTATGTCTCTATCATTGTGCTCTGCAGGGATTTAAGGCAGAAAAAAAAATTCATCATATACTCTGATGTGCCATGCTAAATGAGAGTGCAACATGGCACTATTCTAGGCAATAAATAAGATCCAAGGAAACCAAGACTTACGAAGCTTTTAAGGACAGCCCTTAGCAAAACTGCCATAAAAATGAAATTTTATTCCAGGGCATATAGCTCATCCTCTCAGGTACCCTGACTAAGCTCCTTTTGTCTCTAAACTATCACCTACTGGAAACTAAGGGTTCTAAATTGCAGAATTCTGATAACCAAAAAGTACATTAAATTCCCAACTTTCTTCTCACCAAAATTCATTCACCATTGAGTCTCATTACTTCAAGGTCTAATAGATTTAGTCAGATAAACTAAATGAGCTAAAGCATTAATTCCTTAAAGACTTACTTTTCTCAGACAACATAATGCCTTAGCCCAGGTCCTAATTCAAATTATCTTTAATAAAGCTTGTTTTGGTAAACCTAATCCTTGAAATTAATTCCAGGTCTGTGATGCTCTAAGAGAGTTGTATTCTGGATATTTATCACCCTCAAAACTGTGTCTTGTGTACTTCGAAATGGCCTAAAGCAATCTGGTCATGAATTTCTCAAAACTGGGTTCAAATTGCTCGCCTTCCATTTGTCATCATTGACACTGGGTAGATAGTTCATATTTAGTAATGATGTTATTGGAAGGGATAATGACTATTTTCAAATACGGCACTGTAGATTCATCCAAACTTACCACATAAAGAAAAAAATAACACAGCATAGGGCAATATAAAAAAATCAGACTTATTACAGATCTTCTAATTATCCAGATAGCAGCAGATTTATAAAACCAGTAACTCTGTGGATTCAGTCTCAGAAATATAATTGTCATTTGATCAGGAACAATTTTATGTATCAAATCAATTTGCTCATTTGGCAAATATTTATTTCATATCTATTAATTATGGAGAAGACAAGGACAAGTAATAATTGGTCTTTTTCCTCAATTTTCTTTTCTAAGCTATATAGAGTATCAGCAATGAAAAAGAATAGATGCTAAATCCAATAAGCATAATTGTCTTTTGTTTGTGACACTGACCTGGTAATTATATAGACAATATTTGAAACTCAGAACTATATTTAGAGCAGTGCTGGTGCATTGAGCCCGATAATGTTCTCCACCTGCCACCATCATTCTTGTCTACCTAGAATCTCAGAATGTGGTTGGCCCTAAATCCAATGACTAGTGTCATTATAAAAAAGACCATGTAAGGCCCACAAAAAAGAAGACCATTTGACGATGCAGGCAGAGATTGGAGTGATGTGGCTACATGCCAAGGAACACCAAGGATTGTCAAGAGACAAGAGAAGTTAGGGAGAGGCAAGAAGGGATTCTGCCCTACAGGCTTCATAGGGAGCATGACCCTGCTGATGCCTTAATTTTAGAATTCTAGCCTCCAGGCCTGTGAGGGAATAAATTCCAGTTGTCTAAAGCCACCCACTTTGTGACAATTAATTATGGCAGCCCTAGGAAATTAATACAGTTGATATGTTTGTTTTTGATAAATGAAGATTACATCTTCTTGTCCACCAAACACCTGGCCCAGAAATTAGGATAGGCAGGGTTTTAATTTAAGCCTAACTGTTGATCAACTTAGGAAACACATTTACTGAACCATGTATATATTTAAATATACTACATATATTATATAAATATATATATGCCTAACCATAAACATAAATATGCCATATATATGCCATATATATATGTGTGTACATATATATACATATGAATGTATATGTAATACATTTATTACAAATACAATTAGCTTTTTTCTGTTTAGAGTTCTTTAGATGTTGATTATTGGTCTATTCAGCAGATGTTAGGTTACACTGCCATAACAAAAATCTCAGTGTTTAAAAAAAATATTATTTCCTACTCATGATACATATCCATTGTGTGAGGACAGGATACTCTGCTTTATCCTCACACTAAATGAGGAAATAAAAGGTCTGGAGGGACTAGAATAGGCACTCAAATATCTTCTTTCCATTGACAGCTTGTTGGAAAGAACTGGACACATTACTCAACTAACAAGAGACCAAGAACAATCTCACCATGAGCCCAAGGGTACAGGGCAAGAAGAACATGGCAAACAGCATCCATGGTTTGAGACTATCTCTTTTATTCTTCACGCTTCTATACTATAAGATAGTATGGTACTCAAATTTTGTTGGTTGATGCACTGATGAATTGAATTTGTTAAGCTGACTAGTCAAAGAGCATATTTTAAATGACTGGATTAGATAGGTTTCTATTTTGCACTTGGTCTTGTGATTCTCAGTGCCTTAAAGCTGAATTACATGATATACAACATGATATACAACATGATATACAACATAATAAACCTGATATTTTCCCCATTCTCTGCATTTATTACTTCACATTTAGAATTTTTGCAATTACAGTTATTTAAAGACAGTATGAGGAAATTAGATGCATTTCTGAAAACAGAAACAATATTATTATGGAGATACATGAGAAAATTAAATAAATTGAGTTCCAATAGCCAAGAATGTGTTAGAAGCTGACTTGGTAGCCTTCCTTAATTTATAACTGTCCATGAAGAGCGTTTTCCTGAAGACAATCTTGTCTGGTAGGTTTTCTTTAATTATTCTGTTTTGTTTTAACTATACCACAGCATGGAGAAATGCCTTTAAATGAGTGCTTCCAAGTAGACTCAAAAATAACCATTCAGGTGAATATCTTAGTAAGAAAGCTATTGCATCATCACAAATAGAGCCTTTCAGAGAGAGGGCAACTTGACTCCTACTTCATAGGAACTCACCAACCGCTTGGTAGGAACTCTTTCCCTCCACTTACTGACATGTGTACCAGAACTTCCACTTGTTAGTGTTCTTTCACTGAGACATATAAGTTTTTTTCCTATCGCCAAGTCCCTTTCCATTCTATCACATGAGCTAACTGCTTGTGAGCTGAGTGTGAACTGGGTAGGCATATTTCCCTAAATTTATGTCAAATTCTCATTTTTATTTGACCAATGAATTCCCAGTTAAGGTGCTAGCTATTTTAAAAAAGGAATACATTTAAGTTTAAAATATGACCCCTTTTAGAAAAAGAAAATAGCCAAATTGAGGCCTGAAGGCATCAAAGAAATATGAGTATAATTCAAAGTATAATATGAGAATGATTAACAGAAAGGCAGATTCTATGTATGTTTCCCTCTTGCATCATACTGCATGACTGTCACCTTTTGTATTTCTAGGTAAGATCTGGCCTTTTATTCTCCTTATGGAATATGCTTTGAGGACTTCACAGATTCACCACATAGTAAGATAAAGCTGAAAATGCTTTTTATCTTGATTTTTACTGTTTGGCAATGAATGGTCAGAATAGTTTAGAGCTAAAAACCTTTTTGAAAACACAAATTGTATATTGACTCATTTAGCCTATGGTCCTAACTGAAGAAAAGAAATATTGCAAGCATTTTTCTTCCTTCCTTCCTTTCTTCCTTCCCTTCTTTCTTACCTTCTTCCTTCCCTTCCTCCCTCCCTTCCTCCCTTCCTCCTTTTCTTTCTTTCTTTCTTTCTTTCTTTCTTTCTTTCTTTCCTTCTCTTCTCCTCCCTTCCTGCATGCCTCCCTTCCTCCCATTCTTCTCCCCAACTTTTTAAATGGGACCTCTACCTAAACCCTTATAGCTTTGTTAAGAAGCAAAAATCTGGGTTAAGTAGGGCACATCAAGAGTACAGCTTTTTATGTGGAATATAAAAAGCAAAACAAACGAACAAGCAAACAAACAAAAACAGAAACAGACCCACAAATACAGAGAACAAACTAGTGGTTGCCAGAGTGAAGAGGGGTGGGGAGATGGGCAAAATGGGTGGATCAGAGTGACAGGTACAGGCTTCCAGTTATGGAATGAAAAATTCAAAGGGATGAAAGGTACAATACAGGCAGTATAGTCAATGATATTGTAATAGTGTTGTATGAAGACAGATGGTAGCTGTGTTTGTGGCAAGCATAGCATAATGTATAGATTTGTCTAATCATTATGTTGTACATCTGAAAGTAATGTAACTTTGTGTCAACTATACTTCAATTATAAAAAAAGTCTTATTCCTATATTACAGAAAAAAAAATAGTACAGCCAGTTAGGCTACTATGTATATTTCTATAAGGACAGGTACCTCTCTCAAATACTTGTGTTTCTGAGGTATTGCCATATCTCTTTATCTGAGTAAAGAAAAACATCATTTTCAATATAAAATAAGAAGTATTTCTATTGCTTTGTCACCATCAAAATAACATATTCATTTATGGCACTATCAGGGGAAAGGAGAATGGTGAGGCAGAGTTTAGAGGTCAGGTCTCTGGGAACCACTCTTTTCTATGTCATTTACTGCTAAAATGACCTTTGTCAAGTCATTACAGTTCCCTGGGGCTCACTTTCCACCTTTTTCAATGGCTAGATGTAATGAAACTGCTATTAAAATAACTTAACTAAATATCACTTACAGGATATTCTATCCTCTTCACTCATTCCTCTATCAGGGAGTAGGGACTAGGGACAATATCAAGTACATTTAGAATTGTATTTAAGAAATATATTAGACCAGAATTTTCACTTGTCTTCTTTATTCTGAATTAGTCTCTTTAGATATTTAGATATATTCAACCCTTACATTCCTATGTAATTCCTGATGCTTTCTTTACTCTATTTCAGGTGGATGAAAATACTGTTGTTCCCATTCAATTTTATGATCAATATGGTAAAAGCATATATTTCTAGAGATATAAATCCCACAAACTCTGAGTGTCCCATTTAACTTAACACAAATTCTACAAATTGTAGTTCCCTGCTTTTCTAGCTTGGAGGAAATTAAAATGAGAAAATCCTAAGAAAATTTTCAGAAATATTGAATGAGACACAACTAATCTCAATCCAGGAAAAAAAAAGTGTGTGTGTAGTGGGGATGGAGGTGGGGGTGACGTTTTAAAAAATGCAGCCAGGAAGGACTGTGAATTTAATACAATTTTGTTTTGTGAATTTATTCATTAATATACATGGATTTTCCACTATATCTAAAGCATATGCAAGTCATCAAAGCCAGAAATAGTGGTAAGACATAATCCATTTACCCAAAGAAATGCAGTTGGGAAATAAACCTGGACACAAAGCAATGAAGCACTTGTGGCTATGCTGAGTGTAGACATACTTTTGGAACTGCCAATGGATGCAATCAGACATGAGGTTCCTAATTCAAGCATAAGTTTTATGCCTTGGGCCATTTTTATAATCAGGTCTACAGTGACCCTTACCTGGATGTGGCCGTAGGAAAGTCAATGGCATGTACAGGATAGGATATGGAGGTGTCAAGAGTTTCATTGACCTTAGTGACAAGGACTACTCAAACATGACATGTAGACTCAATGCAAGCAGAATGCAGAAGGCAATCATGTTGTTAGTAAGTAGGGGTGCCATGCAAGACTTCTCAGAGATTGTTGCTCACTCTTCTGGACAAATAAATGATGAGGAGGTCAAAGGGTGCTAGCTTGATGTCATTCCTTCAGTGGAATTGTTTCCAGGGCCTTACCTCTGGGCATCAGTGAGCAGAACTGTTGTCTGTAGAGTTCCTGGTTCCTATAGATGAAGAACTCATGTTTGATGGGCATGTGGAAGACAGCTATGCACATGCTGGATGCTCAGTTAAATGAGTAAGGTTTCTAGAAGCAAAACCTCACTGCAGTATCTTTTGTCCATCATTTTAAAAACTGTGAAAACAATAGTTGAACCTTAAATTCATAAACATGTTGAACAGGACTTTTTCAAAATAGAAGAAGGTACATCTATGAAGAGGCTTATTTTGGTTCAGATTTCTACTTATTTGGCCCATTTAGGGGGTGCCAAACTTATGGAATAAAAGAGTGCCTAGAGGACAAGAAATGAACCAAGGAAACATGAGCAATGAGTCAGTTTACCTTGTCTAGGTTTCCCATGGTTCAAAGGTCACGAGCAGTTAAGAAGCCATTTAATGAGTGGTTAGCAATGAGAAAGGAGGTGCCATTGTGTGTGGGATCCCACCACAAAGTATGGATTCAGTATTTATAAAGGGTCTTTTAATGGATAGAATATAAGATTTGAATATTTTAAAACAAAGAGAAAACAAGAAAATAAAAACTCTCAAAATGATTCTCAATCTTCTTTCTTTAGATTTTATAATATCATTACTAAAATAGATGGTATCATTCAGACCCTTTAGAGTCCATGTGCAGCGTCTCAAAATGCAAGGGATTAATAATAATAAGTAAAAGATCTGTGAGAAAAACATCTGTTAGTTTTGGATGAAGGAAAAATCAGTGCTATCGTGGTTGTAAGTCACCGCACACCCTGGAAGGAGTGATTTCAATATAAAGGAGATATTTTATTTGTTTTCTTGTTTTTTGCTTGTGTGCATATACACACATACATATTCATGCAAATTTATGGCATAAAACCCCAGATAATTCTTTCCTTATTTAGAATGTTCACTATTGAGCCAGGCTGGGACCAGTTTTAGTTCCTACTCACCATGATGCCAATAAAATCTAGTATCTAGCTAGCCAGATAAATCCTTGTCTTTTTTTGCATTAACTTAGAACTCTAAAAGGATCACACTATAGACAAGAAAGATACAGGTAATATAGGATTGCTTAATTAGAATATAATTAACGAGTCTTCTATTACTGGGCTTTGTTAGACTTCTTCACAATCTTTTGACTTACATCTGAGACATGAGTGACTGTTTCTTTCTGTTTGGCCAATTTCCCACAAAGAGGAAGCAAAGTGCTATTTTGGCTTGCTTTTGTTTGTTGGCTTTTATTTGCAAAATTTTGTTGTTTGCTTTATAAAAGTCAGTGTGTGTGCAAGCCCAAATAGAGTAAAACCAGGCTGTCCGGAGGAGTGGAAGCTGAGTGGCAGACTAGCCTCCTTCACCAACTGAATCACTTACTCCAAGCACAAGCAATTCAATTTTGTGCCTCAGCAAAACTGCAGATTACTACATGCTGTAGACCAGTGGGTTTCAACCCTGGCTGCAAATTAGAATTCCATAGGGAGGCATTTTCAAATACCAATGTTTAGCCCCCACCTGTGGAACGAAACCAGATTTTTTTCAAGTTGTGTCCCTGGGGTGTGTGTGTGTGTGTGTGTGTGTGTGTGTGTGTTCATATGGGCATCTGTGAACATATGTGTATAGGTGTGTTTACACGTATATGTAGCAGATATATGTCCGTACAGGGCACGGGTGCTTGGATCCCAGATGATTGTAACATGCATGAGGAAATCAGTGCTGAGAATCAGAGGTGCAAACATCTTCATAGGTAGTCACCAAACATAAAATCTGAAACTACCAAATTTATGAATAAGGGTGTACTGTAACTTAATAAATGAGGAATGCAGAGTTAATAGTCTCTGAGAAAATAAAGTTAGATAATAAATATTTGTAATGACTAAATGACATTTTTATTTCTGTACAGAGATAGACCAACTGGGGACTTGAAGCAAGGCCAAAGTTTTTCTGAAAATGTTCAACTGTGCCCATGCTAATACATGAACACATGAGTAATCAGCACCCCCATGTTCTACACAAATACCATGCCACAAATAATTTTATCCTGAAAATTTTTCAAAATTGGAATTATAAGTCATCATCACCTTAGCCTGAGAAATATTTTAATAATATATCCCAAATCACATACATTTAAAGCACGGTTTTTCACAGAACACTTACTTTTGCTACATATTTGTCTTATATTTATACTTACACATACAACATATGTGCAAAGCCTCTGATATAATTTTGTTTTTCTTACTAAAGAGCTAACAGAGAATCTTTACCCGCATGGTAACAGGGAATGAGCCCTGGCTAAATTTGGATACCTTGCCTTCTAGGATCTTCTAGTTCTTCCTATCTCCTATGCAGCTTCTGTTCCATGCAGCTAGCACCTTGCTTCAAGGTCACCATTACCTCTCACTAGTTACCAGACTAAAATTATGCAACTCACAATGACTCCTTAATTTATTTATCTATGTACAGCATTTCTCCTTATACCTGGGAGTCCTTGTGTGGCTTTTTTTTTTTTTTTATCACATCTGATACTCTCTGCTGTACCATAGCCTCAAGGAGAATTATATTTGTCAGAGAGAATCATCCCTCAGTTCCATCTCACCTGAACATTGGTTCCTCCCATGGAACACACCTCATCACCTACTTTGCAAATTTTACATCCTTCTGGGAGCAGTGGTAGTCCACTTGCCCACAGTGGACACTGCAAAGGTTCCAGTTTCACCTGGAAGTCTATTTTAAGATCATCAAGCAATTGACCAACCACTTTAATATTTAGAAACATTATTTCCACATCACTAGGTAAGTGAAGGAGTAACAGGTCACTAAATAGTAAATACTTTGCAAATTACCCTTGTGGTTCCTTTGCTTTAAATACAAATGATCTTGTACATGCAGACTCCATTCTGTGGAAAAGTCACCTCTCCCTGTATCACCATCCCTCCAAAAAAAAAGCAAATTTGAGACAGAGTGCAGGCTGCCAGACGGCCACTTCTATTACTGTCTCCTCAGGCCACCGGTGCAATATATCTATATAACCAGTTCACGTGTTTATATAAACACTTCAAAACACCCAATCAATCACTTCTTTCTAGCCAGCACTTTTCTTAGGGAAGTATATGCCCCTGACCTAGTACAGACTAGATGTAACTCCTTTCTTTCATGAGCTCAGGGTTTAATGGGCCAAACACAACAATGGCACAGATGAGCAATTTCAAGGAGTTCTCATTATAACCAGGATCTGTGTTACAGAGATTCAGAGGACACGTGTCAGAACATACCTCCTGCCTTCAAAGGTATTTTTTTCATACAAAGTATTACAAACAATGAAGCACACAAGGCTGACAGCTTTCTAAAGGTCAAAAAAGGTTATGATTCTCCTTCTAACTGGAAAACTCTGTATAAGTAGAAATTTACAAGTTTCTATCTTCCAGAAAGTTAACTTCAGTAACAGTATGTTCTATTAAAATCTATGCAATAAGCCAGATCATAATCTATGGTCTGGGAGAAAAAAGATCAGAGACTTTCAGGAGATATATATCTCCTTTTAACTAAATTGATACATACATATATTTTATAGTATGTAGTGCTTTTAAATGCTTCCATTTCTCAGTTGCTGTCTGCATATATACCTCCTCTATCCCCCTCCCTCATTTCTCCTGATTCTTTTATAATCAGTTTCCTTGTTTTATACTGAAAATCACAAATGAGAGCTGGGATTAGTGAAGTGTGCTTTAAAACCAGGAAGCTCTATCAGGAAATACAATCTGTCCTCCACAGACACAATATCTGTGGAAACGAAACAAAAATTTCTTTACTGAATCAACACTAACCACAGCATAGCCTGCATGGGGGAAGCAGACACACATTATCACAAAGGCTAAGGAGCATAAAACCACTGAGCCTGCAGTTGCAGGGTCATAAAATCCTGTTTTCTATTTGAAAAGCATTTAATGCTGGACATTTTGAATGCCTCATCTCAGAGAAAGCCTGGGTACAAGGGACTGAATAATTACGACTTGCAAAAGATGGGGAGTCATCATGTCAGAGAAAGCAGATGGTCTCCCCACCACTCCAATACCCCAAATCCAAACAAACTCAGTGCATTTTGACAATCTGACAGTCGGTAGAGAAAAAATCATTCCACTCTTAATTCTAAACAGAAGCAAGGACCTTAAGATGAACACAGGGCTCTTCCATGAACCAAAGTGTAAATTCCCATCCCCACTGGGTTGAGGGGATGGGACCAGACTGGCCACCCAGAGTGTGCCGTATCTATTGGTACTAAATAGAGCTTAACGAAATATTCTAAATGATCGCAGAGTTCAGGCTCATTAGAGGCAGTATATCACTTTCCTGAGGAGAGTAGTTGGAGGATGATATTTAGAATGCCTGTGAATTCTTCGGTGCATGGGAAAGGTGTCCTAAAATATTATTAAAATTACCACCTGGAATATGTGTCAAATCAACAAGATGATTCCATGTTTAAGTTGGTTAAATACATGAGGACAGCATATGTGAGAGCATCAATTATACACAAGTTGGTAGATTTTTAAAATTTCTCCTTTTGACAATTAGTCAACTTCTTAGAGATATTTCTCAACATTTAAATAGAGAATTAGGGCTATTATCCAGAGAATTTGGGTTCAAATTCTTGTTCCACATGGGGAAAAATTACGAATTAATTGAGCTGTACTGGAAAAGAATGAGGATGAGAAAACATGGTGCTCAATTTGTCCTTCTGGAACTGCCACTTCAGATTTAAAGATGTGCGCTTCCATTTTCTAACATGGAAAGGAAATAATAATATTTGTTTCACCTACAGTTATTAAAATAATGCATATAAAACAAGGAAGTAAAACTTTTGGTAAAAGAACAAAATTGCTATACATTGTCAATGTACTCAGACCTACTATTAGGCTCCTTTTTCTTATCTCTCACCTGCTTCCTAGGCAAAGCCACCCATGTCTGCAGCCTCAGCTGCCATAAAGATGCTGAGAAATTCTGAGGCCTTTTCTAAGAAAGACCTCTTTTTAAATACAAATATTCTCCAGAGCCTCCCCTCAATTTTAGCATCCTCACCCCTACACGTGCACAGGTCTCTCAACTTGCCAAGCCACTGCCACTCTTACCCATGATAAGAGGGAGAGGGGGAAGGGAAAAAGGCATCACTGTAAACACTAAATACAGTTTCATTTTATTTTACTTTTGTTCACTTTTTTATTTTATTTTACTATTTTGTTTCATTTTATTTTATTATTCTCTAGAGGCAAAGATTTTACATCACCTTTCATGATAAAGGTAAAACAAACATCATATTCTCAAATGAAGAATGAAGCAAAATTTGTTCTGCATTTATTGTAAAATAGTGCCTTCATTCTGGGCCAAGTTGTATCACTGAACATTTGTTTTTTACCTTGAGAAGGGTGTTCATTTTCTAGGCCCAGATGCTATTCAGGAAAGACCTCAAAAATCTATCTCTCTTGAAAGTAAGTTGACACGAGACTGTGGCAAGGTCGTGGGGGTGGAGAGTCTGGCCTGGGGATCAGGGCAGCAGCCACACTGAACTCTATCCAACCTGTTTACCAAGGCATCTCTTTCCACTTAAGTCTAAGATGGAATGTTTTCATTTCTTCCAAGCATTGCCTCAAAGTGTGCTAAGTTGAATCCCCTCCTCCTCTTTTCTACCTTTTAACAACATCCTGGGAAGATTCTAACACTTTACAGTGATTTCAAATATTAAAATTGGTCAGTCCATATGAAAAGCTCCATCTCTTATCTGATTCTAAATGTTTTCGTCTGCTACTACTGACTCGAGGACTGGCTGGCACTTTTCACTTCTTTGCCGTTGTCCTTCTTTTAATGACTACCTCCTCAAGAATTAGGGACAAGGACAAAGCAATGGAGGGTAAGGGCAAATGTTCCTTATCATCCTGGGCCTAATTTTAATCCTTTTCTGCTGATGTCCTCTGCTTTTCTGCCTAACTTTGACCCATCATTGATGATGGCCTCTGTGTAGCTGGTGTCCATGCTGTTCAGACTCCTGGGACCCATCTGTTCGAAGCAAGTGCCCACAGATCAATCAGGACACTAGCCAAGCTGAATGCTGTACCTGCCCCAGGTTCCCACTTGCTTCTTGAAACTTAGGAGTGTCCGTTCAGAGGAAAGCTCTGCTGAATGGGCTTCAAGCCAGACACCTCAACTCTTGCTTCCACAGTGTTCTACACTGTCCACTTGACCAGAGCTAACTCACCTTTGCCAAGCCAACTGGTATGAGTCAAGGTTGCTAAATTCACCCTCTGCCTGCCTGCCTCCCCTCTCTAGTTTACTTTTCTTTTACTGAGGTGGATAGATTAGCAATTTGACTACCTATAAAGACATCCAACACAGAAGTGGGATCCAGTCCCCCTTTTTCACCAGTATCTCTCATGTCTTCATTAGAAATTTTCTTGGGCCTCCATGCACACACTCCTCATAAAAACAGTGACTCTCTCCTCATCACAGAGCTCCCTTCCACAGTCTGGGCTTCATCCTCAGTTGTTAGTGGCTTTTTTTTAGTCTGTGGTTTTCTTAGTACATTTTTGTTTTCATGTGTATAAAGTACTTACATCTCACATCAATTCTTTGGAGCCTGCACTCTGATACCCCTTACTTCCTCTATAATCCAATATCCATAAAGCAGTCAGAGAAGGCCCCTTAAATTACACCATAACATCCAGCAAAATCGGGGGGTTCCACCACTACTCAGAGGAATGCCACTTTAATTCTTCAGTTTTTATATTCTAATTATGTCTATATCTACATCTCTCTATCTAGTCTTTATCTATATTATTTTTCAATTTGTTTATTCTGTGCAGTTTGCTTTCTCACCTCAAGCTCTCCCTCCTGGACTGTACTCTTCCCAGAACATCTGCCCACCATTATCACGATTATTACCATTTCCCCTTAGCCATGCCATCTAGCTCCAGCCAGGGGAAAGTGCTCATTGGCAGCTAGGGATTAATGACCAATGCCTGCCTTCGTCCCATTCATTGGGAAGTTTTCAGGTGAAACGACATTCTTTAAGGTGCTTCTCTGTCTCTGTGATTAAGTTAGTTTGCCCCCTTTGCCCTTTTATAACTCTCATCATACTTGAAATTACTTGCTCACTGACTATGTTCTCTGTTAAATTATATGGTTCTTGAGGACAGGGGTCAATCTCATGTATCTATCTTGTTCACTGATATATCCTTAGTACCTAACGCATTTCCCTAACAGCTACTTATTTATTAAGTAAATTGATAAATGTATGGAGAATGGAAACACTGTCATTAATTTTTATTAGATTTAGCAAAGGATTGTTCAACCCTTCATTTGAATCTGCCCTTGGAGCTGTGAGGAACCTTATCGACTCTATCCTTCTCCACCTCTATTGATTCGTCTGCATTTTCTTGGTTTGTATCTAGTCAGAGTTTGTTTGAGATTGCCACTGTATCCTCATTTCTATCTGTACTAAAGAGGTCTGTGAAAACACATATTTTTTAAATCAACAAAAAGTTGCATATGTTTTTAAACTAGGTAACTTTGAAATCAACATTTTTAAAATGAAACAGTGCTTCAAGCTCCAAATGTCTTGTACATCTTAATTTCAACACTGCCTACATTGCATTCTTTTGTTTTAATGTTTATTTACTAATTTTGAGAGAGTTGCAGGAGGAGCAGAGAGAAAAGGAGAGAGAGAATCCTGAGAAGGCTCCACACTCAGTGTGGAGCCCAACCAGGGCTCAATCTAACAAACTGGAGATGGTGATCTGAGCCGAAATCAAGAGTCAGATGCTGAAATGACTGAGCCAACAGCCACCTCTATGGGGCATTCTTAAGTGCTGTTTCCAGGAGCATTAAGTGGCCAAATCTAAAATCAATCATTGCCTCTAAGAAAAATCTTAGGTTTTAAGATTTCTTCATATGTGTGCCTGTTCAGTTTTTAATGTCTACTTATAATGAAACAGCATTTTCCTAATTGCTTCTCACTTAAAACAATGAGAGGTTAGAGAATGCTGACCCTCAGCATACTTATGCAGAAGAAACGTTGGCAATGCTCAACCACCTTCCATCTGATTCCCCATCACATTAGGCTTACATCTAGACCCCACCACTGACATAACCTCTGGCATAGTTAGTGCATCCTTCCATATCCTGTCATATTTCTTTGCTTTCTATTTTCCTTTGGCATTCTTACTTAGCTAACCTGTCTGTTAATGGTACAACGCCAAATCCTCCTACTGAGGAGACTCTCAGAGGCCAGATACATCATTCTCCTTATTTTATAGATCAGAGACCCAAGATCCGAGGACAATGTGATTCTCCTGTAGATCACAACTAGTCAAGGTAAGAGTCCAGGCTAGAATTATGAGGACTCTTTCTACTATAAAATATGTGCATATTAAGCAAAGTATTCTGGAAGTAATCTACCATATTTGTTATCTAACTAAAGTGCAGATTAAAATGGAAGGATTTGGAGGTGCCTGGGTGACTCAGCCAGTTAAGCATCAGACTCTTAATTCTGGCTCAGGTGATGATCTCACAGTGGTGAGATCAAGTCCTGTGTCCGGCTCTGTGCTGAGAGCTCAGAGTCTGTTTCAGATTCTGTCTCTCTTTCTCTCTCTCAAAATAAATAAACATTTAAAATGGAAGGATTTGAACCATTTTAGCTTGTATACTCAGATCTTTAAACACAGTAAATCGTGTGTGTGTGTGTGTGTGTGTGTGTGTGTGTATGCAAACTGAGGACCAGAAATGGGGAAAACACCCAATTATAAAAATATTTGTAGGGGCACCTGGCTGGCTCAGTCAGTGGAGCATGGAACTGTTGATCTCAGCCTCCTGAGTTCAAGCCCCATGTTGGGTGTAGAGCTTACTTTAAGAAAAAAAAATTCTTAGACAGTACAACAATTTCAGGTAAATCAGACAGATTTTCAAAAAAATAAAATAAATCTTTCACCCCACTCAATTTTGTTTCTGTCTGTTGTGTTTTCGGTTTAACTTCAAAGTGTTCAATCCCCCTGCCCTCACGTGGTCTTCAGAGAAGCCATGAGAAGGAAGCAGCAGCTTCTCCCCGCCTCGTCTCATGTGCAGCTGCAGTCCTACAATAGCAATCATCCCCTAACTGTCAGACAAATCCCTCCTCCCAGAAATGGTAGCTGGGAGTATTTCTCTGAAGTTTTCTGGTAGTGGTCAGCTGCTGTCACTAAGGATTAACTGGTCTCCGAATAACCAGAAGCATAAATCAAAGAAGGAGCAGAGAAGGCAGATCCTCCTCACCAAGTCTAGGAAGGAAAGGAAGGGCATCCTGGCGCCCCTTTCATCTTCTCAGCCACACCCACACGTGGAGAGTCGGCTGCATTAGCACAGTCATCTTCAAAGGCAAAGGACAGCAAAGCAAGAGGGGAGAAAAAAAAAAGAAAAAAAATCTTAATGACTAATTGGCAAACCATCTGTCTGTATGTGTTATCTCCCTATGTTACCTTCACAATTTTCCTTTTTAAGTTCTCATTGATCTAAGCCTGAAGACATTAATGTGTGTAATATATTCTGGTCTGCTCGTCAGCAAAGTCATCCTAGTGTGTCAGGGTGGGGCAAGCCCGTAGTCCCAAACCCTAGCTAATCAATAAAGAAGACTAAGGCCCAAAAGTGTAGGTGACTTGGCCAGAATCCTGTACCTCTTTGGAGAGAGAGCCAGGGCTAGAAATTCCATATTCTGTTTCCTTCTTCCTACAGACTTCTTGCCAGGATAATGTCTTCTTAAAGAATTATCTTCCCTTTGCTATATGCTATTTTGTGTGCCTTTCCCACCTTCTTCAGAGCGGGAGCCTTTGTTTCTATCTTCTTCCAACAAAACTTGCAATTAGAAATGGTTTTACATCTGTCTCTCACCACTTAAGATGAATGAGAATCCCCACACCACCCTCCCTGAGGGCGTGTTCACGTTCAGCCACATATTCTGAGTTCTGGAAATGGAAAAATTTTGTTCTTGTTAAAGGATTTGACATCAGGGCAGATTGTGGCAAGGGGCGGGCTGTTTTTTGCCACTCTCGTCTCTGAGCTACTAACATCTACTATTAGTAATAACAAAGTGCACACGTCACTTCCCCTTTCAGGAAACCATGTGGAGAATTGATTAATAATTGTGAGATGGGGAAATTCCATTCCATAAGGTGATAACATGGAAAAACCCCTCTAGTTTAGAGGAGGATTCACCAATGTCACGTAGAGTATTCCTACTTTTCCAGAGGAGACAATGAAAGGTTTCTCTATTTCTCTCTTTTTAAAAATCTGAATAAATGCATCTTCAGTGTCATTGCTGTTGTCTGCATTTCAGGGTCTCTCTACTCTGCCTCAGACCTCCTGGGGACTCAGAAGAGGGAACATCTGTTTGTCTGTTTTACTCCCTTTTGCAGAACCTGCTAAATAGGGAAGAAGCTAAATTTTTAATGTTCCCGAAGCTCTGTGTGTGAAACGATGATATTGGGTTGCAATTGAAGAAGAGTTTTAAGACAGGCAATTTTATACCAACTTACATAATGCATGCCAAAGTGTGAGGCTGTTATGGAATCGCATCTGCAATTGTGAGCTGCATAATACAGCAATAGTATTTGAATATTATCAGATTGTAAATGGCGGAAATGCGGTATTAAGTGTTTGTGAGGAGTGAATTATGCCCTATTATATCACAGAGACCCTGGGAGCAGTGGAAGCAGCCGGTGAATGGCGGGTTTCTCTGATTTATTAACAGGGTTAGTTGACTGGGATTATGCTTATTTTTATGTGAGGCACCATTATCAGTTCTGAGGCTCTCCTCTAAAGAGGACACACACAGCGAGGAGGGATAATAGTCGCATGCCTCCCCTCCTGCATGCCACAGCACCTGGAACATCAGCAATATTTGACTTTCTTTGGAAGGAAGTAAGAAACCTAGAGAAATACATAAAGGATGAAAACAAATCTCCACAAACTAGCAAGAGAGTTTGGGGAAAGCTGGAGATGTGGAGAAGGAAAGCTCAGGAGGGACATGATCACAGACTGCAAATACCTTCGAGGTAGCATTATAAATGAAGGGTTGAAATTATTCACAGTGTCAGATGATGGCAAGAATAGGTGCAATGGCCTGAAGCTAAGGAAGAAGCAGCTTGGACCAGATAATAAGAAAAGTTTATAGCAGTTAGAATGACAGAGCAGAGAAATAGGTTCCCAAGAGTCACGGCAGATATTCAAAGAATGAGTTAGGTAAGACATAGCAGGACTGATGGGGTAAAGAGAGTCGAATGGATGCAACAAGTGGGGTTGGGTGCTCCTATTTCTGGAGATATTGGTGAAATAGAAAATGCAAAAAATATCCCCACTGAATGCTGTTTTATCAATATTCCTAACAAAATCTTTATTCTTATGTGCCAACGTCACGTTGAAGAGGCAAAACCTACAACCCAAGTATTGCCAGCTGGAAAGTCTCGATTAACAAACATGATGACCTTTCATTCCCCTACAAGCATTCCCATCCTTGACTTTGAAACCCTTCCAGGAAGCTGGAGGAGTTAAAGTAGTCTGATGGGTTAGAGAAAGCTTATTGAAAGAGATGAGCTCTAAAGGACAGGGGATTTAAGGTACATTTTTTATTATTTATTCATTATTTGTAACATGATCACTCAAAACAGGATTTATGTTTGTAGTTGAGGATTTAAATAAGGAGAAGGAAGGAAGATTATTGTTCTAGCTGGGCATGCCTCCTGATTTTCCAATGGTCTCCCAGTGAATTCAGCTATAAAGAGCAATAATTGTATCCAAGAAGCCACTATTAGGTTGATTAGGTTGTAGGGTTGAAACATCAATCCTTAAGGGTTGGTGGTTGTTTTCAATTGACAATTAGAAGGAATCATTATACCAACAAGTGATATGAACAAGGAAGTTTTAGAAATGTCTCCTTATCACTATGTACAGTGTTACATCTAATCGCTACTCTGCAAATCCAAGAGGGCAGATGGTGCCAATAGCACAGCCTCCTTTTCTGTCACCAATTCATAGCATCATTAGAAAATGAATCCACAGCTATACTGGCGGGGTATCTTCATTGGATGAGGAACCACGAATAATACATAAAATATGGAAAGCAACCTGAACCAGACTATAGACTGCTACCAAAAAAATTGAAGTAGCTTTAAAAATGTGGTGTCAGGATCAGATCAGGACCAAAACAATTGCAGAGGAATTCATTTGGGTGGCACCGTTCAGAACTTCTGCATCTCTCCTTACCCTCAAACTTTTGGCCAGGCAGTCAACACCAGTGGTGCCTGGGCCCAGGCAACCACAATAAATGTGAGCTCACAGGGCAGAAAGCAAGACAATAGCTGAGTGGCTGCTAAAGCTCTGGGTGAATAGGGTATTCCCACACCTAGACCACCTTTCTTCACTGTAACTCTATTCAGACATCAGGATAAACCACAGGGCTGTGACCTGGCCCATAGCCCACACAGTCCATGCAAACAGACACAGCATTAGTGGAAAAATAACAGCGGATCCTAAGACAAAGATAAACATACAGCCAAGCATAACCTGGGGAGAGCCACATCAAGAAAGAAAGGCAGAAAACACAGCAAATGGAAGAATATATACTAACAGAAATAGTGCATAAAACAAACAAGATAGTAAAGGAGATACTATATGTATCTCTGAGAAACACAAGAGGATATTATGACTACTTTTTAAAGAAAAAGATTTAATTTGAAAACTTGGAAACTGAAAATTTAATTCTTGAAGAAAAAATGTGAAAAGTTGAAAAGTGGACTATTCATATGCTAAAAAGGAAAATATTTTGCAGCAAGGTGGAATTGAGTTTTCCCCACTCCAATGGAGTATAAAAGGACCAACACATAAAAGCACATAGGAAGAGGGGCGCCTGGGTGGCTCAGTCGGTTGAGCGTCCGACTTCAGCCCAGGTCACGATCTCACAGACCGTGAGTTCGAGCCCCGCGTCAGGCTCTGGGCTGATGGCTCAGAGCCTGGAGCCTGCTTCCAGTTCTGTGTCTCCCTCTCTCTCTGCCCCTCCCCCGTTCATGCTCTGTCTCTCTCTGTCTCAAAAATAAAAGTTAAAAAAAATTAAAAAAAAAAAAAAAAAAAAAAAGCACATAGGAAGAAATTTGGACATGTGTTCAATACTGTTCCAGGAAAAGATCAAAGGAAAATGGAGGGGAAATAGGCAAAGACAAAATTTTTTTAATTTCACAGGACTGAAGAAAAGATGTGTTTCCAGATTGAAAGAGCCCACCACATACTGTGTGACCAAAACAAAAAAAAAAGAAAAGACTGCACATAGAAATATTGTGAAATTCTAAACATCCAAAGATAAACAGAATGCCCCTGAGGTGTCTTAAGAAAAAGAAAAAATATAAATGGGATTTCAAACAAAGCAACATAGCTTGACCTCAGAATCTCATCAGTAACACTGGATGCATGAAGTCCATTTTCCACAAGATTCTTAGAGAAAATTATGTTGAACACTATTATTAATTTTTTAGCACAGAATAAAGACATTTTCAGATTTTTTTTAGGACATGGATATTCCAGTGTCCATAATTCAAGTCTGAAAGAATTACCAGAGCATACATTCCAACAAGTAAAATAGATGAATCCTAGAGAAAAAAAATGGAGCTTAAGCAACAGCAGTGAGCAAAGAAATCAATAAAATGTATTGCTAAGTGTAAATGAGCACTAATTATAAAATATTAACCTAAAAATGGCATATGATATTGATGTTAGATAACATACATCACTATATATGTAGCAGAAAGTGCAGCAGAAAGTGACACACTAAGGAACAGTATTATTTCAGGGTTTTTTTTTTCTTTTTTCTTTTTTAAGGGCTTAAATATGGTCTCATTTCTCCTGTTCTGAGCATGAGCTAATAGGGAGACCCTTACTTCTCTGACACCTGTTGCAGGTATCATTCCATTTCACTTTTTTTAGATATTTCATTTGTTCCTCTTTATATGCACTGTAGCACAAGATTGATTGATTATAAGCTCCTTCAGGAAGATAATAAATCAATTTATTAATTTAATGGGCAACAGACAGCATTACTATATATACAGATAATAAGTATAATAGTAATAATAATTATTATCATTATATAATAGGTAATAACTAGCTTTTTGGAGGTGCTAGTTATATAAAGGATATAGTACAATTTTCTGTGTTGGCTGGTGCTGGAGAATCAGAAAGCACAGATGATTTTACCAAACGAAGAACCATATGGACAAGTTGGGGTTTTATAAAATAATTTGGTGCAGAGGAAAAGAGATTACTTAAAGGTACAACCCCTCCCCCCCGCAAAAAAACACACACACACAAAACAAACAAACAAAAAAACAGCTGCCTGTCCCCATTAGCTGGGAGAATTGTCTGTCACAGAGACTCGCACACAAAAACCTAGGCCTTATGAAAGATCCCAATTCTACCAGAAAACGCTCTCAACTGCCACAAGAGCCCCTTGAAAATATCTGATGCAGAATAAATTCACTTCCTTCAGTAAAGGTAATAAAGAAAAACAAACACAAGACTGACAGACAGACATGACAAGGAAAATAGGAAAAGGTAACTAGCAAAAAAAAACAGTTGCCAAGTGTAGTTAAAAATGAAAACCAAACATTTCACCGTCAATGAAGAAAGACACTATGTCCAACTCTGCTTTGAAACAAATAATTAAAATAATAACACATTAAGGAACAGATGGGGAAAGAGTATGGGATGGATATTATGAGCTAAAATAGTTCAGGAAGTAAGTAGAATTCAAAAAAATCACAGAAATGTAGGGCACCTGGGTGGCTCAGTCAGTTGAGCATTCGACTTCAGCTCCAGTTATGATCTTGTGTTTTATGAGTTTCCCTCTCTCTCTGCCCCTCCCCAACTCGCACTCTCTCTCACTCTCTCCCTCTCTCTCCCTCTCTCTCCCTCTCTCTCTCAAAAATAAACATTAAAAAAAATGAAAAAAAAAATGAAAAATTACATAATGTAAGCAAAATAGAAAGGAACACAAATGTAGTAATATCCACAGGATATAGAGATGGAAAATACAAGCAAAATAAAATAGAAATTAAAAAAAAAGAATTTATAAGGAAAAAAGACATTACATGGAGATTCAACCTACATACATTTGGAGTCCTTAGAAGAAAAATAAAAAACAAAAAAATTCATAAAAATAAAATATCAAAATATGTAACCCAAGAAAATTATCATTTAGTTGAAAAATAATAATTTCTTAAGCCATACAGAGAAAGACAGATACCATATGTTTTCACTCTTATGTGGATCCTGAGAAACTTAACAGAAACCCATGGGGGAGGGGAAGGAAAAAAAAAGGTTAGAGTAGGAGAGAGCCAAAGCATAAGAGACTCTTAAAAACTGAGAACAAACTGAGGGTTGATGGGGGGTGGGAGGGAGGGGAGGGTGGGTGATGGGTATTGAGGAGGGCACCTTTTGGGATGAGCACTGGGTGTTGTATGGAAACCAATTTGACAATACATTTCATATATTGAAAAAAAATAATAATAATTATTTCTACTTCTTAAAAGATATAGCCTGCATCAGTGAGTAATCAGAATGACCAAGTTTGAAACACATCATAGTAAAGGCACACAACTTAGACTATGGAAAAAGAATCCTAGGGCATCATGAGAAATAAGCAATTGACTTATGATAAGTAGAAACAAAGAAGCAAGAAAGGCGGGCCATAAGTTTTCCAAAGCTACTGTCGATACAAGAAGACAGTGGGACCAAACATACCAATTCTTTGAAGCTAGAAAGTAACCTAAGGATTTCATATCTAGATCAAAGGTCAATCAATTATAACATCAAGAAACAAATGGTTTGTAACATGCAAGAATTAAGGAAAGATCATCTAATGTGAACTTCAGGATTCTACTTCAATAACAGAGTCAATTAAGGGGCGCCTGGGTGGCTGAGTCGGTTAAGCGGCCGACTTCGGCTCAGGTCATGATCTCACAGTCCGTGAGTTGAGCCCCGCATCGGGCTCTGTGCTGACAGCTCAGAGCCTGGAGCCTGTTTCAGATTCTGTGTCTCCCTCTCTCTGACCCTCCCCTGTTCATGCTCTGTCTCTTCCTGTCTCAAAAAAAAAAAACAAAAACCAAAAACGTTAAAGTAAAAAAAAAACAAAAAACAAAAAACAGAGTCAATTAAGATATCACTAGGAAGCCTGTAGCAAAAGTGTTGGCCATGTAGGAAGCCTATGGTTAACTGGGGACCTACAACTGAAACAAATCTGAGAATGGGGTGATGGAACAAAAAACAAAGCTTTATGTGTGAGAATACCACAACTACACAAATAACACAAATTAAAAAAAAAAAGCTAGTAGTTGGGAGACAGAATCATATCAATTGAAGTAAAAAGCTTATCTAAAATACAAAAATAGATGCTAATCAAGAAAATAGAATTAGAGAGATTTGCAGATGAGGAGAGATGCCCATAGTGAATATTTAATAGACTGGTACTTTGAAGTTAATATAAAGGTAACAAGAAAAAAAATACAATTTTTCTTAAATTCTGTAATTCCTTAAATATCTGAATCATGAACACATTTTTTAAAATAGCATGGGAGGGGTGCCTGGGTTGCTTTCAGTTAAGTGACCCACTCTTGGTTTCAGCTCTCACAATTTGTGGAGTTCAAGCCCTGCATTGGGCTCTGTGCTGATAGTGTGGAGACTGCTTGGGATCCTCTCTCTCCCTCTCTTTCTGCCCCTCCCCTGCTCACACTTCCTCACACTCTTTCTTTCTCTCTTAAAATACATAAACTTTAAAAAATAAAATAGCATAAGAAACTACACAAAAGGGTTATATAAAGATAAATATTAAGGCCATAAATGTATATCTTATCAATAAATTCAAATTAGTTAAACTTACCTTTCATTTTTTTTAAGTTTATTTATTTTTGAGAGAGAGAGGGAGAGAGGGAGAGAATGAGCAGATCAGGGGAGTGGCAGAGAGAGAGGGAGAGAGAGGATCCCAAGAAGGCTCCACACTGTCTGCATGGAGCCCAACACTGGGCTCAAAATCACAAACTGTGAGATCACAACATGAGCTGAGATCAAGAGTCAGACGATTAACCAATTGAGCCACCCAGGCACCCCTAAATTCACCTTTAAAAAGAAAATGACTTTTATCTGTGATCATTTGATTACAAAGCAAAATCCCAGCACCATTAAATCCATAATATAGATGCAGACACAGAGAGACACAGAACATGAATGGGGGAGGAGCAGAGAGGGAGACACAGAATCCAAAGCAGGCTCCAGTCTCTGAGCTGTCAGCACAGAGGCTGATGTGGGGCTCAAATCCACGAACTGTGAGATCATGACCTGAGCCGAAGTAGGATGCTTAACCAACTGAGCCACCCAGATGCCTTGAAAATTTTTAAATTGACAAAAACTTTCTAGAAAAACTAAGAAAGCAAAAGTTCATGATCTTAATATCAGACAAGTTTAAACTGTGACCAAAGAACCCTCAAAAGATAAAAAAAAAAATCACTTTTAACTGCTAAAGAGTAAAATTCACAATAAAAAATACAAGCAATATAAGTATCTATACTCCAAATAGTATAATATGAACACTCTCAAACATTACACCAGAACTTGCTAGGAAAAATGAGTAAAACCCCATTAATATTAGACTTTGCCACTACTATTTTTTCAACATATTCAAAGAGGTAATATGGGGAAAGTTTACTAAAGGACATGTTTACAAGGTCAAGGTATAGTAAAACCGCTAGAATCCCAGGACTTGTCAGATCTCAGGGCTGATAACAAACTTTGACCAACACAAGGCCTAAAGTAGCAAGCGGTGTAAGACATTTTCAATATATGAATACAAGGACTTCTGAGTAACTAACCCAAAGTCAGTAGTCCATTACCTTCCTCCTAATATTTTCTCCCCAAACAATACAAAACATGATGATGTTGGCAACTAATGTACAAATGCTGTGTACTGTGGAAAATGTTATATATTATTGTAAAAGTCCTAAATGTTGTGACAAAGTAGGAATAAAGCACTTAATAATGGGAAAAGATGGGAAGGAAAAACAAAACAAAAAAATAGAATAAGTTCATTGTTGAATAGGCTAGGCTATAGATAGGTATTAAAGAATGCTGAAAAAACTGAGAAATCAGATAGGAAAATATTACATAAGAAAATATGAGAACATATATATAAGATATATATATATATATATATATATATATATATATATACATATATATAAGAACATTTAAGAAAAGTAGAAATACAAAGGTTATCATTTGAACAAACATACAAACCTTTCTAAATACAACATAATATTTTAGAAGTGATGGGAAAATATAGACACCAACAAAAGACAGAAAACCCAGTAAGTATAAAAAATGTAATAACAAAATATTATGGTAGGGTTGAAATCAAACCCAAAAAGTCATTTTGGTGAATTTGAATGGACTCAAATGATCTAATAAAAGGTAAAAATTTCCTATTTGGCTCACAAAACAAGACCCTACTATAGGCACGATAGAAGAAAGACACCTAAACTAAAGAAAGTCAGAAATACAGAAAATAAAGGAGTAGACAGAGGTGTACCAGGGAAGCAGAAACAGAGCAGTAGTAGCAATCCTGATATCAAAAAAAGTAGAATTCAAACCCCAAGCCATAAAATGTGAAAAAGAACACTTTTAAGTGTTAAAAGTCACAATTAACAGTGAAGATATAACATATATGGATATATATGCACGAAGAACACAATGACCACCTTTATGAAATAAAAAGTATGGAGATCCAAGGAGACAAGTAGAAACACTAATAATAAGATGCATTTGTATATCACTCTAGAATAAGAGAGATGAAGTAGACAGTCAGGGTACAGAGGTTTTTAAAAATGTAATCAATAAGATAGATCTTATAAATAAATATTAAACTTTATACCCCAATAAAGGACTACAGTTTCTGCTTATGCACCCATGGCACATTCACAAAAACCGGTCATAAACTGAGTTAAGGAGGAAATGTTTGTCATTTCCATAAAGTGGAAATATAAACAACATTCTGATAGTAATGAAATAAAATTAGAAATTATCATCAATGAAACCAAAAACAAAAGACCCTTCACACAGAAAAATTTTAAAGCTTTCTGTGAATCAACTCTTTAGTAAAACAGGTAATACAAACCAAAATTACAAATTTTTATGAAAAAGAATGGCAATGAAAATACTGCACACCAGAACATATGGGGTGCATTTAGAGCAGAGATCAGAGGAAAATTCATAGCATTAAACCCTAGTATCAGTAAAAATGAAAGAAAGATCATAAATGACATAAATTCCCAGTTCAAACAACTAGAAAAAGAACAACAAAGCAAACACAAAGAAAGGACAAGGAAGGAAAGAAGAAAAATGAAAGAAGAAATTAAGGAAGAGAATAGAGAAATAGATCTAACAGATAAATAAAAATCTTGGGGTTTTTTTTTTTTTGAAAAATTTAACAAAATAGACGAACCACTAGCTCATTTATGAAATGAAGGAAGAAAACAAAAACATACAAGAATAAGACAGGAGAAAGGGTACACAACCATTGAAACAAATAGATTTTTAAAAATCACAAGAGACTGTATTACAGACTTTTATGCAAATAAATTTGAAAGCCTAGATGAAATAGTGATCAAGGAAAAATATACATGATGCATGAAGGATATGGGAGCATTATGATCAAGAAAGATGTTGTTAAATACAACAAATATGCATGAGGAAGTAAACTTAAGGCAGATTACTGTCCTCTAGAATTGTCTTTCTGAAATATGAATATATAAATGTATGTTAATCAGAGAAATTGTCACACACTCATACCTACCACGCTTCCTCCTACCTCCCACCCCAATCAAACACTATAATCAACATGTAGCCCATAATCCAATCTGAGTTCTGCATATCTATCTATTTGACCCTCTGCGTGCTGCACAGTACCCCTACATTCCCCCTTCACCTTTTGTACTGTGGGATGGATCAGTGAACACAGGGTCTGTTGTGGTAAAGTCCTATTGAAGAATGGGATGGATTCACCTTGCAAATATGCAAAACATTAATGACCACTTATGTGAAATTCCCCAAAGGCTGTTCATTAAGCCCAAATCAGGCTTCCTGTGGTGGCTCCTCTGAAAGAGATGACAGGCCACTGTGTCCTCCAAATGGTACTCCCACTGGGAGGGAAGGACATTCAAACTGACTCTGTGCCCTCAGGGTAGATGTCCCATGAAAGGCCCCATGAGGGGGCTTGACTTTCACATCTGAGTGGTATGAATATATTTGCCTGTCATTTCCATGTTAGCGTACAGCAGCCTAATTACCACTTTCTAAAGCCACCGTATAATAGTGAAGGTCATTAATAATTGATGAAAAGCTATTGACCAAAATGAAGTGAGTCCTTGAATACAACTAATAATTATTAAACCATTACTAATATTTACTGAGCACTTACTGTGTGCCAGACATTCTAAATGTTTTATTTCTATTGTCTCATTCAATCTTCACATTTTACGAGGAAACTGAAACACAATTTGTGTTTGTCCATTTTGTGTCTTTACGTAGATGACAGATTTTTATCTTGTAGGATAAGCAGAGCCATTCTATGTTTAATTTGTGATTCAACTTACCATCTTGATGATTTTTTTTCTAAAATTTTATGTCATCATTATTTAAAGGCATTCCATGGAACTTGGAAACAGGTTGCAGAGACCTGTGGTTATACTGGCATACATTGTAGGACATGGCACCGCTGATACATTTTCTAAAGGGATAGATATTTGGCAATGCAATCCACATTGAACAGAATAATGATGACTTTGTTTTCTTATTCTCATATTTATAATACCATGCTTTAGGAAAGACAAATGCTTACTGCATAAGAAGCAAGAAAAGATACAAGGGTCTTCCTAGCTCTAATTCTTAGGATAGCATGAGAATGGAGGTTCCTTAACCACAAAATTTGTTAATTTTCATGATTCAGGGTAAGAGTGAAAGAGTGAGGGAGTCATTCATTTCTGATCTTTATAAGAATCACACAGAGAAGATAGGTTGAAACTTTTAGCCCAATCTAGTATTGAAAAAAAATTTCTTAAAAATAAAGTTTATTTATTTATTTATTTATTTATTTATTTAGAGAGAGTATGAGCAGGGGAGGGGCAGAGAGAGGAGAGGCACCTGGGTGGCTCAGTCAGTTAAGCATCCACCTCTTGATTTAGGCTCAGATCATGATCTGATGGGGCTCGAATTCATGAGCCATGAGATCATGATCTGAGCCAAAATCAAGAGGCGGATGCTTAACTGACTGAGCCACACAGGTGCCCCAAAAAATCCATTTTATTACTGCCCATGCAACGTTTTTATTTCCCACAGTGTTTATCATCATGCATCTTATGTTAGTAAAAACTGCAACAGAGTAAGCCTTATATGTAATTGATTGTTTTTGTGTGTGTTTTCACCCAATATTCAGTAAGTCTTTGTTTTGACCTTATACACACCTAAACATTTTGTAAGCAAAGGTCTATTACTTATAGTCTAGAAGAAGGAGGTAAATGATGCATGTCAACCTTAGGTGTACATAAGCAAGGCAGACAAGAACTTCCCACTGTTAATTTGGTGTTAAGATTCTGTTTTAGTTAGCTCCAAAATGATCATGGTGCTTGGAGAGGTCCCAAAATTGAAGAAGTCTTTGTACAAGTTGACTAGAAACAATGGGGAGAGCAGAGGTGACGCATCTCTTGATATTTCAGTGACATCTCTGTTTGGAGACCCACCAGTTTTGCTGTATAATGAGACAGAAAGAGTGTGGTGTTACAGCCTGGCTCTTTTCCTAATACCCATGTGACTTGAGCACATTATTGAATCTTTCTGAGCTCAGTCACTTCCTCTCTATAATAGAGCAATGATGCCTACCTTACCTGGCATTATGTTATAGGAATTAAATGAGTTAAGGTCTATAATGTATTCAGCACAGTGCCCAATGTAAATATGGGTTTAAGTAGGTCTGTACTTAAAAATCAATAGCAAGATGATACTAGTTTCTTTCTAAAGGACTAGTGAAACTGGGGGAAAACTCAGAAATCCTAACCATCAGGAACATTTGTCATTACAGTGAACATTTACCACAGAGTTAATGCGTGTGATTTTTTTGGCTCTGTTAAATCAAGCAGTTCCATATATCCTGCTGCATGGATTTGTTCACCCATAGCAGCAAACACAAGACATATGTAGTAGTGCATCACGTACACCTAGAGTCCAAATTCCGGTGTACAAATTTCTTTTCTTGCTTTTGATGGATCTCAGTCTATATACATAACACCTGTCTTCTTTGGTTGGCTCTCTCCTAAAACAGCACATCTCATTTTTGTTATCCTTTTGATGGTTACAGCTAATAAAAATTATTTTTTCCCATTTTTCTTTCCACACAAAATATAAGTCAGAAGGAATTATAGTGAGTGTTCAAATTAACCACAGGCTCTGTGTGTGTGTGTGTATGTGTGTGTGTGTGTGTGTGTGTGTGTGCGTGCATGCATGCGCACATGCATGCCTGTGAATGCGTTTGTTGGGATTGAAGAGAACACTAACATGAAAAAGAAACAAGGGGTGCCTGAGTGGCTCAGTCAGTTATGTGTCCGACTTTGGCTCAGGTCATGATCTCTCAGGTTTGAGCCCTGCGTCTGGCTCTGTGCTCACAGCTCAAAGCCTGGAGCCTGCTTCAGATTCTGTGTCTCCTTCTCTTTCTGTCCCTCCACCCCTCTCTCTCTCTCTCAAAAATAAACATAAATTTTTTTTAAAAAAAAGAAGGAAGAAAGAAATTTGGTGCTCTCTTGAGCACAGAACTCAAGAGTCTATGTAATACTGAATCTGTATAATAGATCCTATATAATCCTTAACTCTCTTTGGTCGATGTCTGACTAGTAAGAGTTCAGACACTCTTCATCAGAGCTGTATTCTAGCATAAACAGCTTCATTGGAGCTATAATTCCAGGATACTCTGGGATCCAGGGTGGTCTCACAGCATCCTATTCCAGTGAAGGAGTGTCTTGGGAGAATAAAATCCTGTTTTAGAAGAATCATTTCTGTCTTGATATCTGCTGTTCATGTTATATTCTCTTGGTTTAATCAAAACACTTTTCTCTGGGCAAAAAAAAGTGACTCTGGAGTTTATTTTCATTTTCAGCAACCATGGGGAGTATTAGCTTGTGTAGTCCTGGTCTAAGATTTGCTTCTCCTCCATTATTCTCTAGCCAATTGGAGCTTCAAGGAGCACATACCTCTTCAAGGTCTTTGTGACCTGGGCTGGTGATTCCAAAATTTATTGTGCATAGGAATCAATAATGAAACTTGTCAAGATTCCAGATATGGTTTAGGATAGGTGGGATCATGCCTGAGATTCTACATTTCCAATAATATCCCAGATGGTACTGATGCTGCTGGTCCTAGGACTACACATTAAGTTAAAATGCTCTAATACAAAAATTGACAAACAGTTAAGTATTTTAGGCTATAGCTATTCAACCCTGCCTGTTGTAGCACAAAGGAAACCAAAGGCAACACAGAACCAAATGGGTGTGGCTTTATTCCAATAAAACATTGACTCTGAAGTTCGAATTTCATGTAACTTTCACATGTGAAGAAATAATCTTTTTCTTTGGAATTTTTCTCAACTATTTAAAAATGTAAAAACCACTCTTAACTTGTGGGCCATATAAAAATAGTCAGTGGGTCAGATATGACCTGTGGGGCCAAGTTTGCCAATATCTGATCTAGACAGAATTATTGTCCTGTAACTAGGACTTGACACCTTATCTATTAAAAGAAATAGACATTCTCTTTACCTCCTGGTTTAGAAAGTAACAAAGTCTTAGGTAAGTCTCTACTCTTCCTGAAAGAGAATCTTTTAAATCACAGCCCTTGACCTGAGTCTGCTGCCTCAAAGCTGGAATGGCCTAGGCCTATTTCACAGGCAGAGTGGACAGGTATACCTCTTTCCTCAGGTACTTTAGGTTTATTAGTGGTTTAGTGGCACACCAAGATTGGGGTTTATTTTGCCATCAATTTGGGGAGAAGATAGAAATGTCAAATCTTTTGCTAAGTCTCCAGGAACATTATTAGACATTATTAGAAACCTTACTAATAAGATAATCCAACCCAATGGTAGAATTTCATTTGCCCCCTCCAAATGCCAATGGGCTCAGAAAGAATCCATAAAACAAACCTATTTTGCAGAACAGATTCTCCAACTTTTTCAATGGTGCATCCCTATCAGCACAAAGAAAGTGATATGTGTGCCCAGGGCTCTGGAATCTAAACTTAAGTGGCCCATAGCAAGTGTGAAATTTCTTTGAAGTCTCTGTTTTATCTTATAAATTCATGCATATCTTGCATTTATTCCATAAAATATATTGGTGTCTGTTGTAATATAAAAATGTTTAAAATTACTTCTCAGCTCACTTAAATTTTTATGCTAAAAATTGAGAGCCCCAGGAAGCTGGCCAATGTTTATTCTATTGATTCGCATAGTCTCTCTGACATATACACTGGTTTGAGAGATCTAAAGTTAGCAGGGGTCCCTGCTTCTCCCTGGAAGGGTGTTAGAGCCCATGTGCCTAACCCTTCCAGCCTCTATCTACCTTATCCCCCACCCTACCCCAAACCAAGCCTCCTGCCATGTGATATGAGGGCACTTGCATCACAAAGTTTATCTAAGGATTTGCTAGTTAATTAGTTGACACTGAATAAGGTTGATTTAGAATGAGTGCCATTTGATCTTCATTCTTTTCTGTTCATATTCTGTTCACAGGCTTATTTTTGGTCTTCAAATCAAATTAGCAATACAGTATCTTCAGTATGTTTAATAAGCTTGCATGAATAATTCAAGGCATCAGAATGACATGCTTGTGTCAACAACCCTAACCCTAGTCCATTCTTTGTCTCTACATGTCTTTAACTTCTCTTGTACTGTATCTCATAGTAACTATGTGCTAATGTCTATGTTCAACTGATGCATCCTATCAAGTAGATAAAGTTGAAAATCAGTGATATGATGATATTTTCATGTTTCTCATCATCTTCTTCATGGAAATCCCTCAGTCAAAGCACTGAAGTCATAAAAACGTGAAAATTAAGAACAAATCTACCACTACAAATGTTGGCTTATTTTTCAAGTTTCAAATTTTTTCACATAATGAGATATTGGAGAATGCATAGAAGGAGGTTGCTTTCTATCAGGTATTATTTAACACAATTTCTAGAAACGTTTTTAGTATTCTTAATTGGCATGAAGATACCTATCATTACTATGCTGGCCCTAGTAGGGCTCAAAGGATGTTCTTTTGCATGACTATTGGAAATCGCAATAAGGGAACAAGAAGCGGAAAAGAAGATGACATCCCATTACTAATGGTGACAATATCCCTAGATTGTGTGATCTAGAAAATATTTATTTTATTTATTTATAATTTTTAAAAATCTTTATTTTTGAGAGACAGAGAGAGAAAGAGAGACAGAACATGAGCAGGGGAGGGGCAGAGAAAGAGAGGGAGACACAGAATCTGAAGCAGGCTCCAGGCTCTGAGCTGTCAGCACAGAGCCCAACGTGGGGCTCGAACTCACGAAACGTGAGATCATGACCTGAGCCAAAGTCGGTTCAGTATATATATATATATATATATATACTCAACCGACTGAGCCACCTGGGCGCCCCTGTGATCTAGGAAATATTAACTGAGTGATTTAGATAGAAGAAGTAATAATCCCCTTTCCACCTTCTGTAGGAAGCATGATCGTTCCAACTAATGGATTGCTAGACCCAAAGGAATTTGAAGGAAAGGCAAGGCACCATTTGATAAAAAGCCTGGTGATCTCAGTGGTGTCGATAGAGTGAGTCACATTTATAAATTTATGCACCAGACTGTTGAGTTTGAGAGTGAGTGCCTCCTTAAATTTTGCACTTTAGGTGGCTCATTTGCCTCACCCTTGTTCTAGTCCTGATCTCAAGATACCTGCCAACTAGGTTATAAACCTCTGTATGAGAAAAGAGACACACTGTATGCTTTAAACTGTTTAGTCTAGCCTCTGTGTATGGACATATGAAGAGTCTCAATTTTCACAACTGCAATTGCATTGTCTTATCATGGTTCTACCCCATGAATGGGCCACTTGCCAGTCCTCTTATATGATTTCTTGTCTCTTGACTTTTGTTCATGAGCTCTCTTCTTCCTGATATTTGAAACCCTATCTGTTTACATGACAAAGATCTTCATTACTACTTCTTCCAGAATTACTCACCTGTACTGGACAGTGTGTTGTACCACCAGGCTTTCATCCCCTACCCCAAATTTCGGGACTTATTGCCCCAGCTGCTGAGACAGTTGATGATTTACAGAGTCTGTCTGAGACCTCCCAGAAATTACTCTAGGCCAAAGAGAGCCATTTCAACCAAAGTCTCATCCTCTTCCCAGGAACATCTTACATCCAATCACTGGTCAGTGGAGGAGTTTAAGTCTGGCATCTTGCTCCATGTCAAGGCAATTCTGAAGGGCCATCCCAGCTTTAGACTCCTCTATAGCCTGAGACCTATGATATGAATTAACTATGGCCCTAATTATCCTTCTGCTTAATCCCACTTTCTTTAATGCCTTTACTGTATGGATCTGAGAGTGCTTATAATAAGCACTCAATTTTCCATCACAGAGTCTTTCTCCTAAGGAATCCTCACCTGTAATGGTTGGTGTAAGAGTAGTCCAAGAAAGTAGATTTAAAATGGAATTTTAGGGGCGCCTGGGTGGCGCAGTCGGTTAAGCGTCCGACTTCAGCCAGGTCACGATCTCGCAGTCTGTGAGTTCGAGCCCCGCGTCAGGCTCTGGGCTGATGGCTCCGAGCCTGGAGCCTGCTTCCGATTCTGTGTCTCCCTCTCTCTCTGCCCCTCCCCCGTTCATGCTCTGTCTCTCTCTGTCCCAAAAATAAATAAAAAACGTTGAAAAAAAAATTAAAAAAAAAATGGAATTTTAGTGTAGAATCGCACACTAGCTGTTTAGCAATGAAGATCCAGTTACTGATTAGAGACAGAGCATCGATAGTCTCTGTATGTACTAGCATTGAAATTTACAATAATTTCATTGGTGCTGGGGCACCTGGGTGGCTCAGCTGGTTAAGCATCCCACTTCGGACTTTGGCTCAAGTCATTTACCTCATGGATCATGAGTTAGAGCCCTGCACTGAGCTCTCTGCTGTCAGTGCAGAGCCTCCTTCAGATTCTCTGTCTTCTACTCTCTCTGCCCTCCACTCTCTCCATCTAAAAATAAATAAACATTTAAAAAATTATCTCATTGATGCTAAGATTGAATAGCATAGTGATAGAAAAAAAATGCATAGGCTATATATAGTAATGCATCATCCTGTTAATAATTTGGGGGAGATAATAATTCTAAGCAAAATAGAATTTGAAGGCTGCTGTTGGGGGGAACATATGATTTGATGAAAATCAGTGAAAATTGGAAGGTAATTAATTATCTACTAAAGGCTAAGGATGAAAGTCAGAGGACCTCTGTGGTAGTCAATAAAAGGGCTCATTTCCTGCAGAAAGAGGGTCAAGAAAGCTGAGAATAAGGCCCAGGTCTTAAGCAGAATTGTGAAAGAACTCCAGAGGAAGATAATTTTGCAAACCTTGAAAATCAGATATGCCAGGTCAGGGTCCTATTTGGGAAAGAGCGATGAGAAGAGGACATCTGTTCATTTGCATTAACATACTCTTAAGTTGTAAATATCCAGATTCCCCTGAATTCTCTGGGTCTAAAAAAGTGGCTTAGACCCCCTCATTAATAGTTTGTGTCCTCTTCCCTGCCCTCCAACCTCTAGTTGAAGAAAAATAAAAGACTCTTCATTGAAAAACCAACAAATGGAGCATACAAACCCTCGGGATTTACCTCCCATTCCTCATGGTCAGTAGACCAAGAATTGGAAAACTATAACTGATGGGCAATATCAGCCTGACACCTGTTTTTGTATATAGAATTTTATTAAAATTTTATTTTATTTAATTTTATAAAATTTATTTTATAAATTTATTTATACTTATACGTTTTATAAAACTTTTTTTTTATTTTTTAAGTTTATTTATTTATTTATAGAGAGAGAGTGCAAGCAGGGTAGGGGCAGAGAGAGAGAGAGGGAGAGAGAGAGAATCCCAAGCAGGCCCCACACCATCAGTGCAGAGCATGATGTGGAGCTTGAACTCATGAACTGTGAGATAAATGACCTGAGCTGAGACCAAGAGTCTGTTGTTTAATCAACTGAACCACCCAGGCACCCATATAAAACTTAATTTTATTAAAATGTAAACTTTCTCTGTCCCATAGGAATACCAAATGTTTCTGATCCATCTTTCTAGTAGGAATAGAAAATAATGCATGCACCAGTTAAATGACAGAATACCACCTACAGTAAAACCTTGGACTGCAAATAACTTATTTTGTGAGTGTTCAGCAAGACAAGCAAACATTTCTAATAAATTTTAACTTGATAAATGAGCAATGTCTTGTAATACGAGTAGTACGGAAGGCCAAATGTTGCATGATCACAACTGAGCCAATTGGTCTTGAAATTTGTTTTAATATACAAGTGCCTTGGATTACAATCATGTTTCCAGAATGAATTATGCTTGCAAACCAAGGATTTACTATACCTGATCAAAGATAAGTGCAGCAGCTGCATTGGGGATTACTACATGATTGAGTTTGACTTTGGGTTTAGTATCCTCCTCTATGATCTTTCTGGCCTCTGTAAGGTCCAGACTGTGCAATAAAGAGAGATATAAGAGGACCACTACTTGGCATACTTTAGATCATTAAGGGTGGCAATTATCTCCCACAATGATGTAATCTATCCTTGATTTACTGTCTTGCTTTAGGGAAGGGCAGTATAAAAGGTTGTCACATGACCTCCACCACCTTGATAGTCTTTATCCTGCAAGCCAAGTATGTAATATGAGTGTTCTCCCAACAACCAAGTTGGAATATACATTTCAAGTATACATTTGAGAACCAGAGAAATGACCACTGGTGGGTCCATGTACACAATGGAGCCCCTATGAGCCAAATCTAGTCCAGTATTCTATTTATTACCAGGCCCTCATTCAACTCAACTATAACAGTGCAGTGGGGGCATGATGAAGTGTCTGGGTATTTATGACAAATAATATCTTTTGATCAACAATCTCAAAAATGTTTGTGTTTGTGCTTTCCATCAGTGTCCCTTCTAACATTTACTTGAGTAAATGACCATAGATCCTTTTTGGTAAGAACTCCATAATCATTACCACATACATTTGCTGTGGTATTACAATGTCCTTTCTAGGAATCCTGTCTCCCTTTCAATCAAGGTACTAGGTCTAAAAACTGAGTTAAATTTAGAAATTAGCAAAATTATGATTTTTTAGTTGGGTAATTGCTGTTAGCTTCCTGATTATACATTCTTGATTTATTGAGAAATACCCTTGTTAATTGCTTGTTTATCTTGCTGCTGGGTATGTTCTATTAACCAACTGTAGCTTTTTGCAGATAGATCAGCAATACCTTCCCCAGTTGCCACACCTACTTTGCCTACATCGCATTTTTGCCTACATCAACCTGTCTCTTTTTCCTGTGGAAACACCACAATCACTAAAGTGTGCTTCAGTTTGATTTCAGAGGCAACTTTGAAAAATATATCAATTTTATCATACCAACTATGGACCATTTCCATGTTTTTTCAAAATCAACTTTTAAGGTAATATTGGTATTATTCCTTTTATTTCCATCAACATTGCTCTCTTTACCTACTGCTGATATGCAAATTATATGTTAATTTTATTCTTGCCTTTAGATCTGACACAGAGTTTAAATGTTTTATCGCCGGTTTTGTTCTTCAAAATGCCCATCTGTACCTATACAGATTTTTCATAACAGGTGAGGTGATACCCTCAGAATTAGGCACCAATAGCAAATAATTTATCACACAGAGCCTGATCATCTTGGCCACTGTCCTAATTACAATCACTTTCCTGACAGCTTATAGGAGCTTTAAAGATACAACTCCTTTCAACTGTTTCTGGTTACTTTTAGAAATGCACATCAATATTTCCATTCATTGATAGAAACTATAATTTTTTGTTATAATCCTTTGCTTTTTAGCTTCCTAAGAGATTAAAATGTATGGACAATAGGGCAATTTTAAAATTTCATAAAAACATCTACTGAAGAATAATATATATATACAAATGTAGACACATACACTTACAAAAAACTATATATTAAAATACTGAGCAATGATATCTAGCATAAACATCATTGCAAATAGTTGACACAAAATTATGTAATTTACCAGTTTTCTTTTTCCTTCCCTGGAATTAGAGGCATAACCTCCAGAAGCTCAGCTAACCCTTCCAAGTCCCAGTAACTAAAAGGTATAACATTTTGCATGTTCCAATAACAGGGTTTCTTTTGAATTCAATTTCAGAACTAAGTGCCACTGCTGGAGTCAGTTCATATCAGCTCAAAAGAACCAATTGTTACATTTTCAGGAATTTCACAAGCTAATTTAAATACTGCCATTATTAGAACTTATATTAACTTACAATGAAATAAACTACACTAAAAACAAGGGTAATAAATACTTAAAATGTATTACTTTCTAATTATTTTGTTACATTTTGTGTTACCCATGTCCTATGTCTATTATATCTGTACCTGGAAGTACTATACGGTGGTGTGTTAATGGCCAATTATCTCTTCAGTCTCTAGTTTCAGAAATGTCACATTGATAGATTGCAATAAGCCATGGTGGGAGTATTTGCACCACAGAAATACGCAAATGCTACAAATCAAGGTTCTCTCTCCTCTCTCTCAATCTTTTTTTTTTTTTGGTGGAAACCTAATTGTTAAACATTTACCAGCACATTACTGACTAAGCCCCTCCTTAATAAAGCTGCAAAGTAGGAGCTGATAAGAAATTTCATAATATCACTAAGGGAATGAATAAATAGAGATTGCATAAGTATATATAGATGAACAAAACTGGTTAAATTTGTCAACAACAAGGAAAGAATTGAGAAGGAGCCCGTAGTGAAAAAGGAAAGGTCACATATCATTAAATTATAGAATAATAAAACTACAAAGAACCTAAGGGAACTTCTTGTTCAACATTTCATTTTAACAGATGATGAAACAGAAGTTTTGTTAGTTGCTCAATGGTTGAGCCAAACAAGATTCTAGCTTTAAATATTGCCAATACTGCCTGTTCTTTACCATATGGTTCATTGAGAAGGTCAAATGTTCATTTTTTTTTTCCTTCACCCATGCTGGTTTACCCAAATTATCTTTGGAAAACATAAGCTGATGCTAGAACAAATGTATGCTGAAATGATACTTACATTTTGCCAATTAATCATGACTATTTCAAAATTTTTTATTATTTATATACCTCATACAGTCTGATTTTCTCAACTGTTTCTCACAATCTCTGACCCCAGAATAACAATTTATCCAATTTATCTTTAAAAGAAAATATCTGCTTTCTACTTAAAAACTAAAATTTAAATTTAGTCAACACCTGCTATATGCTAGGTTGAACCACTTGGTAAGTATACATCATTACACCTATTTTATAGAGTAAACTAAAGCCCATAGAATTTATGTAGTTTTTTCAAGGTGATGCAGTTAGGTAGCAGCAGTGCTGGGTTTCAAAACCAGTCCTGCTTCACTCTAAAGCCTGTTTTTGTTGTTGTTGTTGTTGTTTCTTTTTTTCTGTCTCCTCTACTATGCTACTTTATCTCTTAGACATCTGTCTATAGAAAAAAAAAACAATAAAAAATTTTCCATGGTTGTGTGAAATTTTCAGATCATATTTGTGCCTTTTGGCATTTCAGATCATATCCAAGCAAAATTAAAATGTCAGTCATTTTCAAGGTCACCCATCATTGTGCATATTTGTCACTGTCATGTACTATTTAACCTGAAGTAGGTCCACAACTGAAACTTAAAGTGATCTTCCAAAAGATAGATATCCTGTACTAAAACAAGGAAACGGGGGACAGGGTGTGAGAACACTTAAGGTCATGAAATATGGAGTCATTAGCACTATAGCAAAGTAACATAAGCAAACTGACAGCACAGGAGGAAGGAAAATTCTATTGTACTTTGGTACAGCAGAAAAATAAGGTACCAGGGGCAATGCAGAAGGGCTGGCAAATTTGAAACAAATTAAAGGCAATAACCTTAAATATAGTGATAATAGGTCTGTGGGATTCACAACTGTAGGACATCTTTAAATCAAATAACAGTGTTGGACTACAGGGTGGGTAATTTAATGACCAATAACCTTGCTGGTGTTTTGGCTGAAAAAGGTACACAACATCTCATGGGCCTGATCTGATCAGCCCAAGGGCAAGGAGAATTTAATTTTCCCATGAACCAGATAAAGTATTCATCAGTAACTAGAGCTTGCTTTCTCATATTACTAGGATCTACTTGTGAACTGGATTCCCGGCTCAGGTATTAAATACTACTTTGCAATGGGCCTCATAAGAAAGTGATAGAACAGTGTCAGTGTAAATGACAACTTTAATTTCCTTCTTCAGTAGTGGGGGTAAATTGCATTGTACCGTTCTAATACCCTCTTCTGGTTGAAAAATTTTACTAAATAACTGGCCCAAAGCAAGATTTCAGTGTGACCGTAGGAAAATAAAGAATGCTAACCAATATGATTGTTTCATGCATTAAAAGCATACAAAGGTACAGGTGTAGTACACAAACGTCGCTCACTGTTTTTCTTAATGTATCTTGTGGATCCTTCTATCTTAGCACATGAACTTCCACTTTTATAGTCTTCTTAGTATTTTGTTATATAAAGAAAATGTTCATATTATGAAAAACAACTAGCTATAGGGAGCTCCTTGGTGAAAATATAGGGTATTTCATGTTTGTTAAAAAATGTTTACCATTGATGACAAACATTATTATATACGCATCCCTGTGCATCTGTGCAAATATATTTGTATAATAAAGTCCTTTGCATGGAATTTGCAGGACATTGGGTATTGGTAGAAGCTGCAAAACTGCACAGCAAATTGGTGACACCAAATTGTACTCCTACCAACAGGAGATAATGTTTCCCCACTTCCAGACCAACTTTTTGTTGTTTGTTATTCTGAATATTGAAAGTTGAAGGGAATTATTTTTCTTTTCTGCTGATGTCTAATAGTTTGTGAGGCTGAATGCCATTCCATATTATTAAATCCATTTCTTTTTCTGTGAGATCACTATTTAAGTCCTTTCATTTCCTATTTGGTAAAGGCCTTTCCTGTCATAAATTTGTAAGTTTTTATTTGTTTGTTTGTTTTTTACATATTAGACCTTGCCTAGCTTTTCTAGGCATTAATTTTTATCTATGTATCTCTAAGATCTCTTAATATGGTGATTATATCCAATAAATTAAACTTTCCAATCTACCAAGATATTAAAGACTTAAAAATAAATAATATTTCACTGATGTGAGCCTTTCTCTTTCTTTGCTATTCGATAGAGAGATGAGATGCAAAGGTGTCAATGCCAAACATCAGAGATTAGACGGATGAAATTAATCACACTGGGACTGAGTAAATAACAAATTTATTAATTTATTGACCTATCCACAGATATATTCATCAAATATTTCCTAAATACTTACTGAGTTTCAGTTGTTTGCCTGATCTAAAAACAAGATCATTTTTTCATTTTTACTTTAGTATATTTAATCTATTTCTAAGCAGTGTTTTAAAATTCCAATATAAATAATATGCAGTGTAATATTAGTTTCAGGTGTCAAATACAGTGATTCAACACTTGTATTTATTAGTGCTCACTGTGACAAGTATACTCTTAATCCCCTTCACCTATTTCACCCACCCCCCTCCAGCTCCTCTTTGGTAACCATCTGTTTGTTCTCCATAGTTAAGAGTGTTTTTTGGTTTCTCTCTTTGTGTGTTTTGTTTCTCAAATTCACATATGAGTGAAACAATATGGTATTTGTTTTTCTCTGACTGACTTATTTCACTTAGCATTATACCCTTAGGTCCATCCATGTTGTTGCAAATGGCAAGATTTCTTTCTTTTTTTTTTTTTTTTTTTTTT
>NW_026057586.1:32905033-32943227 GCF_023721935.1 Panthera uncia | reverse complement strand
TGTGTGTGTGTGTGTGTGTGTGTGTGTTTGTGTGTACACCACATCTTCTTTATCCATTCATTTATGGATGAATATTTGGACTTCTTCCATAATTTGGCTATTGTAAATAATGCTGCTATAAACATACAGGTGCATATCTCTTTTCAAATTAGTGTTTTCATATTTATAGTGGAATTACTGGTAGTAATTAGTGCTAATTCTGTATTTATTGAAGAACCTCCATACTGTTTTCCACAGTGCCTATACCAATTTGCATTCCCACCAAGGGTACACAAGGGCTCCTTTTTCATGCATCCACACTAACACTTACTGTTTCTTGTGGTTTTGATTTTAGCCATTCTGAGGTGATATTTCATTGTGGTTTTGGTTTGCATTTCCCTGATGATGAGTGGTATTGAATATCTTTTCATGTGTCTGTGGCCATCTATATGTCTTCTTTAGAGAAATGTCTGTTGATGTCTTTTGCCCATTTTTGAATTGGATTATTTGTTTTTGTGTGTGTGTGTTCAGTTGTGTAAGTTCTTTATACATTTTGGATACTAACCCTTTATCCATTATGTCACTTGCAAATATTTTCTCCCGTTCAGTAAGTTGCCTTTTAGTTTTGTTGATTGTTTGCTGTGCAGAAGCTTTCTATTTTGATGTAGTCCCAATAGTGTATTTTCACTTTTGTTTCCCTTGCTTCAGGAGACATTTCTAGAAAAATGTTGTTACAGCTAATGTCACAAACATTGCTGCCAGTCCTCTCTTTTAGGATTTTTATGGTTCCAGGTCTCACGTTTAGCTCCTTAATCCATTTTGAGTTTATTTTTGTGTATGGTGTAAGAAAGTGGTCCAGTTTCTTTCTTTTCCAGGTTTCAGTTCAGTTTTCCCAACACCATTTGTTGAATAGACTGCCCTTTTCCAATTGCATATTCTTGCCTCTTTTGTCAAAGATTAAGTGACAATATAAACATGGGTTTATTTCTGGTCTCTCAATTCTGTTCCACTGATCTATGTATCTACCGTTTTTTTCTTCTTTTTTCTTTCTTCCTTCTTTCCTTCCTTTTTTTTTAAATACCATACCTTTTTGATTACTAATATTTGTAGTATATCTTGAAATGTGGGATTATGATACCTCTAGTTTTATTCTTCTTTTTGAAGATTTCCTTGGCTATTTGGGTTCATTGGTGGTTCCATACAAATTTTAGGATCACTTGTTCTTGTTCTGTGAAAAATGCTATCGGTATTTTGATAGGGATTGTGTTAAATCTGTAGATTGCTTTGGGTAGTATAGACGTGTTAACAATATTTATTCTTCCAGTCCATGAGCATGGAATGTCTTTCCATTGGTTTGTGTCACCTCCAATTTTTTAATTTTAATTCCTCTTTCTGCTACATCATTATTAGTGTACATAAATGCAATGGATTTCTGTACATTGATTTTTTTATCCTATGAACTTACTGAATTCATTTATCAATTCTAGTAGTTTTTTGGTGGAGTCTTAAGGGTTTTCTACAAAGAGTATCATGCCATCTGAAAATAGTGTAAGTTTTTATTCTTCCTTACCAGTTTTGATGTCTTTATTTTCTTTTTCTTGTCTGACTGATATGGCTAGGACTTCCAGTACTATTCTGAATAAAGGTGTAAGACTGGACATCCTTGTCTTGTTCCTAACCTTAAGGAAAAAGCTCTCCATTCCTCAGAATTGACTATGATGTTGGCTGTGGGATTTTCCACATGTGGCCTTTAATAATTTGAGATATGTTGCCTCTACACTACTTTCTTGAAAGTTTTTTTGTAAAGAATGGATGTTGTACTTTGTCAATGGCTTTATTTTGCATCTGTTAAAATGATCATATGGTTTTTATCCTTTCTGTTGTTGATGTGATGTATCATGTTGATTGATTTGCAGATATTGAACCATCCCAGTAATAAAATCCACTTGATTGTGGTGAATGATTTTTTAAATGTATTGTTGAATTCAGTTTGCTAATATTTTAAGGAATTTTGCATCTATGCTCACCACAAATATTGGCCTATAGTTGTCTCTCTCTCTCTCTCTCTCTCTCTTTTTTTTTTTTTTTTGGTAATGCCTTTATTTGGTTTTTGTTTCAACATAATGCTGGCTTCATAGAATAAATTTGCAAGGTTTCTTTCCTCTTCTATTTTTTGAAATAGTTTGAGACGAATAGGTATTAACTGTTCTTCAAATGTTTGTTATAATTCAGTTGTAAAGCCATCTGGTCTTGGACTTCTGTTTGTTGGGAGTTTTGTTTTGTTTTGTTTGTTTGTTTGTTTACTGATTCAATTTCATTGCTGGTAATAAATCTGTTAAATTTTCTATTTCTTCCTGATTCAGTTTTGGGAGGGTGTATGTTTGTAGGAATTTATTTATTTTTTGTATGTTGTCTAAATTTTTGGCATATAATTTTCACAATATTCTCTTATAATCCTTTGCCTTTCTGTGGTGTTGGTTGTTATTTCTCTTATTTCTAATTTTGTTTATTTGAGTTCTCCCTCTCTCTTATTGATGAGTCTGGCTAAATGTTTATCAATTTTGTTGATCTTTGATGATCTTTCATTGATCTGCTCTATTATTTTTTAGTTTCTATTTCATTTATTTCTACTCTAATATTTAAAGTTTACTTCCTTCTAATGGTTTTAGGTTTTGTTTGTTCTTCTTTTCCTAGCTCCATTAGGTGTAAGGTTAGCTTGTTTATTTGACATTTTTCTTCCTTCTTGAGGTAGACCCATATTCTATAAACTTTCCTCTTAAAATAGCTTTTGCTGCATTCTAAAGATTTTAGAACATTGTGTATTAATTTTCATTTGTCTCCATGTATCTTTTTGTTTCCTCTTTGATTTCTTGGCTGACCCATTCATTGTTTAGTAGCATGTTATTTAACCTTAATGTATTTGTGTTCTTTCTATATTTTCTTGTGGTTTATTTCTAGCTTCACAGTGTTGTAATCAGGCAAGATGGATGGTATGATTTCAATCTTGAGTTTGTTGAGGTTGTTTTGTGACCTAATATGTGATCTATTCTTAGAGAATGTTTCATGTGCACTTGAGAAGAATGTGTATTCTGCATTTTCAGGATGAAAAGTTCTAAATATATCTGTTAGATCCATCTGCTCCAATGTGTCATTCAAAGCAACTATTTTCTTATGGAAATTCTATTTGGATGATCTATCCATTGATGTAAGTGGTGTATTAAAGTCCCTTACTAATATGGTACTACTATTGATTAGTTCCTTTATGTTTGTTATTAACTGTTCTATACATTTGGGTTCTTTCAAGTTGGGTGCATAAATATTTACAATTGTTACATCTTCTTGTTGGATTCTTCCCTTTATTATTATACAATGTCTTACTTTGTCTCTTGTTACCGTCTATTTTGTACAATGTAAGTATTGGTACCCTGGCTTTCTTTTCACTACCATTTGCATGATAAGTGCTTTCTGTCCCTTTCATTTTTTTAAACTGCATGTGTCTTTAGGTTTGTAATGAGTCTCTTCTAGGCAGCATATAGATGGATCTTGCTTTTTTATCTATATTGTCACCTTATGTCTTTTGATTGGAGTGTGTAGTCTATTTACATTCAAAGTAATTATGGATAGGTATGTACTTACTGCCATCCTATTACTTGTTTCATGATAGTTTTGTAGTTCTTTCCTGTTACCTTCTTCTCTTGCTCTCTTCACTCATAGTTTTCTGCCTTTCTTTAGTGATATGCTTAGATTCCTTTATCTTTGATTTGTGGTTACCATTAGTTTTATATATAAATCTTGTGCAATTAGAAGTCTACATTAAGTTGATGGTCACTTAAGTTTGAACCCATTTTTTACTCTTCTCCCCTCTCCTTTTCATACTTTACATCCTTTTATTTTTTTAAACCCTAGACTGATTTTTATAGATATATTTAATTTTACTGCTTTTGTGTTTCCTATTTTTCTTACTCCCATTTATGGTCTTTTCATTCTTCTCAGAGTCCCCTTTAACATTTCTCATAGGGCTGATTTAGTGGTCATAAATTCTTTAACTTATTTTTGTCTAGGAAACTATCTTTCCTTCTCGTCTGGCTGGATAGAGTATTTTTAGTTGCATATGTGGTTTTTGTTGTGTGTGGGTTTTTTTCCTTTTTTTTTTTTCTTACAGCACTTTGATTATATCATGCCACTCCCTTCTGGCCTGCAAAGTTTCTGCTGAAAATTCAGCTAATAGCCTTAAGGGGTTTCCCTTGTATGTAACTGTTTTCATCCTGCTGCCTTTAAATTTCTCTTTTTTACTACATTTTTTACCATTTCAATTATTGTGTATATTAGAGTGGATCTCCTTAGGTTTATTTTGTTGTGGGCTCTCTGTGCCTTCTGGATCTGGATTTCTGTCTCCTTCCCTAGATTCAGTTAGTTTTCAGCTATTATTTCTTCAAAATATATTTTATGCCCCCCCTTTTTTCTCTGTTCTTCCTTTGGGATCCCTATAATGCAAACGTTATTACACTTGATGGTGTCACTGAGTTCCCTAAGTCTATTTTCACTTTATATGGTTTTTGTTCTTTCATGTTCAATTTGATTACTTTCCATTACTCTGTCCTCTAGGTCACTAGTTTAATCTTCTGCTTCTTCTAGTCTACTACTTATCCCATCTTGTGTATTGTAAGTTTCATTTATTGAGTTCTCCATCTCTGTTTTTTTTAAGTCTACTATCTTTTTGTGAAGTGTCTCACTGAGGTAGGTCCTCCATTCTTTTCTCAAGTCCAGTGAGTATCTTTATGACCATTACTTTAAATTCTCTATAAAACATATTACTTATCTCCATTTTGTTTAGCTCTCTTACTTTGATTTTGTTCTGTTCTTTCATTTGCGACATATTCCTCTGCCTCTTCATTTTGGCCAACCGTCTGTGTCTCTTTCTATGTGTTAGGAAAGTCAATTACGTTTCCTACTCTTGAAAGTAGTGGCCTTATGAAGAAGAGGTCCTATAATGCCCTACAGTGCAATGTGCCCTGTTCACCAGAACCTGGTGTTGCATGTTCTCTGCTCTTATGACTGAGCAGGTTTTGCTTTTATCCAGTTATCTTCAGTGGCTCTCTTTGCCTACTGTGGGCAGGATTTGGTCCCTGTGCTATTAGTGGGTCAGTCTGGGGTCACTTTGGGCTTGAGTTGAGACAAGCTACTTTTCTGTATCTCCTCAGGGCTGTCTCTTTCAGGTCAGGGACTCAATTTCTTCTCCCCATCCCAGGTTTCCCAGGATACTGCTGATTTTTAAAGTCCCAGATGGTAAGCCCTGCTGATTGAAAGAACTCACAAAATTCAGCTCCTCTGGTTTTCAAAGGCAAATATTAAGGGGATTCATCTCTGCCACGTGGACTCCCTGGTATGAAAGCCTGTTTCTCTTAATTCTCAATACCTATGGCATCCTTCCTTCCCTTGGACCCTGTTTAGCTCTGGAACAGTTCTCTGCCCTTCCTACCCTCTGCAGTGTGACCTCTTCTCTACATTTAGCTGTGGAGAGTTTGTTCTGCCAGTCTTCAGGTCAGTTTCTGGGTTATTTACACTGATGTGTAAATATCCAGGGGACAAAGTAGTTTAGGCTTCTCTTACTCCTCCTCAACAGTTCTTAATCATAGCACATCTAATCAAGAAAGTTATACATCTTCAAGATTTCTATTCTTTTTACAAAAAAAATTAATGTTTGTTTATTTTTGAGAGACAGAGCATGAGTGGGGGAGAGGCAGAGAGAGAGGGAGACACAGAATCTGAAGCAGGCTCCAGGCTCTGAGCTGTCAGCACAGAGCCCAAGGTGGGGCTTGAACTCAGGAACTGCGAACCATGAGATCATGACCCGAACTGAAGTCAGATGTTTTGCCGACTGAACCACCCAGGTGCCCCTCAAGATTTCTATCTAGTCTTAATGAATGTTTGTCCATTAGGAATGTATGAGGTGCTGGTAATAACTCAAATATGACAGGAGGGATTTCTTTTCCTTGAAGGAGATTATCACACAAAACCCAGAGTTAGGCAACACAGTACTGGTATAGTGGGTTTTGAGTTATAGAGACTCCTCTATATTTCTGCTTTGTCGTCCTTATGCATGGCTTCCACTTCCAATCCTCTTTAATGACATAACATTGCTTTTGGATCTCCAGCCACCATACCTCTGTTCAAGGCAACAAGCTGGAAGAAGCAGATGTCAGGAAAGGATCACTTGCTTTCAAGGAAGTCAACTCCTTTTAAATAGCTTTCCTTAAATCTTACCCAATGGTTCTCATTTAAATTTCACTAGATGTGTTAATGAACTTGATAGCGGTTCATTTCAGCAATGTGTTCATATATCAAACTACCACACCTTAAATATATACAATTGTATTTGTCAATTATACCTCAAATAGGCTGGGGAAAAATCATCTCACTGGCCTCATTATTAGCAAAGGAATTTAAGAAAATAAGTTGTTAATGTTGATATTGTTGTTTTTACTGTTTGTTCTTAACCTGGGCACATTCATAGTAAAGAAAAAGAGAATGGAAATTAAGTACCAAATTCAACTGCACCATAAATTGCTTAATTATTTAGGAGGCAGTCTTCCAGGATCCGTATGCTTGAAAACACAGCAAGAATGAGGACATATACTCTGCCCCTAACATATATTACTATGCTGAAGTTTCTGTGCCTGAAGAGACCTCCCACCTGAGGTTCCAGAGAGAAGAACCCTAGCTTAAAGCCATTGCCTTTAGGGCACTATGCTCCTTGGCATTTTTTATATTTTGCCTCTTATTCCTTTATATTCTTCCTCCCATTCCTCACACAAAACAAGACACTGAGTTCAAGTTAGTTTTTTCTTCTTTTCTGATAACCACAAAAGTTTAGATCCTTATTAACTGATGTACTTTTCTGCCTCCCTTTCTCCAGGTTTAAACTCCATTCTTCCTAGTTACTAAAACCATCTGGATCTTCTAAATCATTCTAAGTATCCCTTCATTCAAAAAACCTTCATTTATTTTGTAAGCCTTATTAAAAATAAACAAACAGGGGTGCCTGGGTGGCTCAGTCAGTTAAGTGTCCAACTATATTTTGGCTCAGATCATGGTCCCAGGGTTGTGGGATTCAAACTCACATTGAGCTCCAACTCCACACTGGGCATAGAGCTTGCCTAAGATTCTCTCCCCCTCTCTGCTCTTCCCCCGCTCACAAGCAAGCATACAGGCTCTTGCGCACTATCTCTCTCTCTCTCAAATAAACAAACAAGCAAACAAACAAACAATAAGCTTTATTCTTGCATATAAGACTCTCTGCAGTCTAGCCCTTATGGTCTTGCCAATACGATCCTCTAAAAGTGCCTGGTTCATTCTCACTCTGTATCTCTCCTCATGCAGTTCACCTTCCTCTCTTTGCCAAATCCTCCAGAGGCTAGTTCAAGTTCCCCTTGCTGCACAAAGACAGAAAGGTGTCAGGGAGTCTCCTCACCCCATGGCATCTTTTCCACAGTAAAAGTGAGTCCTTCTGTCCCTGGATACTTGTCTGCAGCACTCCCTGACATGTTCTGGTTTCTAGCCATCTTTTTCGTGTTTGCATTCATTATTTGTATTGTTTGCATCTAACACAATATGGATGCCCACTATCTGAAGAAGCCTCTTGTCAGTTTTTTGAACACACAGTAGGCTGTCAACATGTGTATTGGTTGAAAGTAATTTTTTTCCTCCTGTATATTTCTTTTGTGATCAAAATTCCTCTTTCTCATTATGCCTGCCTCTCAATTTCTAACCAAAATTGTATCTGGGCCCAAACTCCCAATCTGATGTTCCACAGAGTCAGAATGCATCATCCTCAGAGGTCAAGACATTCTACAATTGGCTGAATATTAGCATAAGGCTTGGGATGGAACTGAATTATAGGCTCCTTTTTAACCGCATGATTTCCACTGGGTTTTATTTTCTGTTTGCTTGTTAATAGAAATGCCCATAGGCAGTGGCCCCAGATCAAAAGTATGGACCTAATAGAATCTAAAAGTTCATGTTTAATTTTAAAATCAGACTCCCTTCAGATTCCCAGCATTGCCAAAATTCATCTGAAAAGCAGAAAATGTCATTTTCCTTCCACCTTCAAAAGCAACTGAACAAAATTTAAATACATCTGGTTATAACAAACAAGCTAGAAAGTGCACCACAATTGGGACAAGTTTGAACCCAGATCCAATTTTTATGACTGAGTTAGAAAGCCCTTGAAAAATGGGGCTCGTGGTGCAATCCCTGCTGGGGCATTAACTGAAGCCTCTTTGGCAAGAAAGACTGAAGTAATAAGTATGAGTTGCATTTTCCCAAAGCAGGTTAAATACCCCAATAGAAACCTAGAAGAAATTATACATAAAGGTTCTCCCAGGCAGCTTGAGTCAATTTGACACCTCTTCTTTGCATGTAAATTCCCTTCATGACAAATCACATTCTACAATTTGTGGGATAAATTAGATGCTTTTATGAGTGTTAATGCCACAGCTTTTGGAGCTAAATAAATGTGACAAAAATAATAGAATTATGTTTGTTTCTTTGCTTGTTTAAAATTTTTCCTTGAAAATGTAAGCTGAGATTATTTGAAGGAAAGACCCTCATTGGCCATTCTCTTCCTTATGACTTCAATTTGGTAATAGCTAATGAAACAAAGATGATGTACCCATTTTTAAGAAGGGTGATTGAATGAGGCTCAGGTCCTCTTTTGAGATGGATTGCTGTTCCTGAGGTAATGGGATGAGTTAATTTTACCTTTCTGATCTTTCAGAGGATCCACTCTTGCTTGATCCCTACCAGAGTGCACTAGCCAGGCAGGCAAGGGTATGCAAGGCTTTTCACTGAAGACATATTTACTCACTGGGTCATGAATAACTTCTACCATATTCCTATTGATCTGGAAAACTTGTTAAAGTTAGACTGCATATTTGAAACTCTACCTAATGAATATGAAGATTTGGTATAACACAGTGGTTAAGAGATGAATTTTGGGGGCACCTGGGTGGCTCAGTCAGTTAAGCATCCGACTTAGCTCAGGTCATGATCTCGCGGTTCGCAGTTCCTGAGTTCAAGCCCCACCTCGGGCTCTGTGCTGCCAGCTCAGAGCCTGGAGCCGGCTTCAGATTCTGTGTCTCCCTCTCTCTCTGGCCCTCGCCTACTCACGCTCTGTCTCTCTCTGCCTTTCAAAGATAAATGAACATGATAAAATTTTTTTAAAAAAGAGATAAATTTCGGAACCAGTTTGTGGTAAACTCTGAATTCCACTACTTATTAGCTACATGACCTTGGGAAAATTATTTAAAGTCTTTGTGTTTTATATAAAAGGGGCTTAGAATAATGCCTGGATCATGTTATTTTTTGTCCCTATTTTCCAGTAAAAACCTTCTACTGCAGATCTGTGAGGTCTCCTGTCAGACCTCCCAAGAGTTCACATTTGGAATATATTGCTTCTGGAGTGTAAGCCTCTGTTTATGCTATTTCTCTTGTCAGAAATGCCTTTCTCCTGCCCTTCCCTGCCCTTTTTTAAAAATTCTTGGATTTGGGGATTAAGCCTGTTTATTGACTTTTTCCCTGGCACTTTCCCTTACATCTGGCAGGTTGTTTTCTGTTTTCTGGGTTGTTTTGTTTTGTTTTGTTTTGTTTTGTTTTTTAAGATCTCTTTACTACCTGTGATCTCTTTACCTTTCAGCCACATATCATATATTACATTCATGTACTGTGGTGAATATTTATCTAATAATACCCTTAGAGTAAGGTATCTGATTTTTTTTTACTTAATTCTATACCTTCTTTAGTATCTAGCAATATTAGCCTATGATTTAATCACACCTCGTGAAGAAGTTTTCCATGGCCATTCAAATGTATTCAGGATATAGAGTTACTTCTGCAACCATGAAGATACTGTTGGGCAAAAACATCTGAAGTCCTATCTTTCTATGATGATACATATTAGAAATGGTCTCAAGGCATGTATCTTAGGGATTACTTATTCAAATTTTTTTCTATCCCTATCTAGAGAAAGCTAGGGCATCTACTGTGTGCTATTCTTTGTGGTCTCTTCAGCACTTGGGCTTTTCTACCCTTTCCCAACAATTCGACATTCATAATTGGCAGAATAGTTTCCATATCTTCATTTCAATAACTAGCTGGAGGCTATTGACCAGAATTAGTCTTTTCAGTCCCTTTGTGAGACCAATCCATGTTTTAGTTCTTCACCTTGTATTGGATGCAATTCCCTTGGATGAACTTCCTCTAATCCATTGCCTCCATGACAATCCCATACTTGGAAGCTTTGCTGTACCGCGTTTCCTTTGACAAGACACTTCGTAGTTCTGTGCTTATTCATTGCACTTGATCAACCTTCATTGAATTCTTACCGAAGAGGATTCTTCTGCCCCTGATAATTGCTGTTTTCCTGAAATTCTTTAATCCCTTTGACTCAGACCCTTTGTTGTGTGGCTATCTCCACATGGCTTAGAGTTCTGTCCCTATAGCTAACATTATTTAGGACAGTTCCATGGATATCTTAAACACTCATTACATCCTTGGTAAGAAAATAAATGCAGCAAGTTCTCAGTTGCTGGACATTCTATTAACAGAAACTGTTGATTAAATGGCACTTTGCACTCCTCCAGGAACTTATATTTAAAGTTATTGGTGATATTTTCTTATATAAATAGCAATATATACATTTGGGATCTGTAAAGAGAAACTATTATTTTCATAATAATTTTAATTATAGTTGCAGTATACTAACCCTCAGTGAATTACTATTCCATGTTTGTACTGTATAATAAACATCTTAATCTGGATATAATAAAAACTAAAACCCTATATAAGCAAGCTCTGTTCAGAACCCTGTGGAATATATTTGTAGCTTGCCTTGGATTTTTTAAGTCTCAAAAGTCTTTATCTTACATTAAAACACGTGTTTATAAAATACAGTAGGTATAGATCATGATGTGTAAAAATTAAGTCATGGAGTTCATCGGAATTCTAAAAGATGCCACTCTCAAATTTTATACCATATTTTCATTATTATAAGCCTGTATTAATATGTCCTTAACATTGCCACATAGCATTCAATTCAGGGGGAAAAACTCTTAAAGGGAAACAGCAGGCATGGGTAAGTTAAGGAATACCATTATGCACATAGCTCACAGATGGCTCTATGTGTCTGTTTTAGAGACCTTGGTTAAGTCGCATTTCCTTTTTACCTTTCAAAGTTTTATCTTCATTCCTTACCTACCCTCTTCATTTGCTTCCTCCTCTTGTCTCCTTTCATTTAATTTTTTCCCCTTAAATAGGGACTTAAAATTTTAAAGAGAATGGAAACTAAATGACAGGAAAGTGTATCTGTAGCACTCATGTAAAGATAAGAGATTTGGAGTTCAACACAACAGTTGTTTCATATGAACAAAAATGTGAACAAATGTAAGGACACTTGAGTAACAGAGTGACAAGTAATCATAAATGAAATTTGGGTAAATAGTATTATTTTTAGAATGATAACCAGGAGAACATTTTATCCTGACTATAGAAAGAGTTCATTCTTTTTTTTCCTTTTTTTGAGAATTTTAAATAGGACAAGGAAGGAGAGAATGTCTGCATGTATTCAGATCAAGAAACAAAGGAAGGTAAGATTTGGAAGTAAAGTTCCCTATTTAAAAGTTCGCTTGGCAATGAGTCATCCTACACAGTCACAATGAGCCTTTGTACTTACTCAGTGGCTTTTGTACAAAGATCTCACCAGGCAAAAAGCTGCAAAGAGCACCCATTCTCATTTCAGATGGACGACAACTAAATCAGAAACAAGAGGGCAGAATAAAGATAGGTTTTGAATACTTCATTATTGCCTCTCAGTAACTGCACATTTTTCATTAAGAAACGAAGTGTATTTTACATATCATTAAATGCACAGGTTTTAAGTGCACAATTCAATGAGTTTTGAAAAATGATCACATATCATCCTGACCCCTGTCAAGATATAGAACATTTTTTTTTACCCCAGAAAGTTCCCTTGACTGGAAAGTTAATCTATACCCCTCCTACCACAAGGCAATCAGTACTCTGATTCCTTCTTTCATCAGAGATTAGTGTTGTCAGTTCTACAATGTAATATAAATTAAATCATACAGCGTGTGCATTCATGTTTCGGGCTTTTTCATTTATCACAATATTTTTAGTGACTTTTTTAAAAAAGCAGTATTATATTTAAAGAAAAACTATTAGGATAATACAGAAAATTCTCATATATCCCATACCCTGTTTCCTCTCCGATTAACATCTAACATTAATATGGTAAATTTGTTACAATTAAACAACCAATACTGATACCCTTTTTAAATATTTTTAAATGTTTTATTCATTTTTTTTGAGAGGGAAAGAGGCAGAGTGCGAGTGGGGAAGGGGCAGAGATAGAAGGAGACACAAAATCTGAAGCAGTCTCCAGGCTTTGAGATGTCAGCACAGAGCCCAACGCAGGGCTCCAACCCCCCAACCACGAGATCATGACCTGAGCCAATGTCAGACGCTTAACCAACTGAGCCACCAGGTGCCCCCTGATACATTATTATTAAGGGAAATCCATTCTTTATTCAGATTTCCTTAGTTTTTATCTAATGTCCTACCCAGGATGCCACATTAACTTAGTCATCATGTCTTCTTAGGCTTCTGGTTACGACGGTTTCTCAGACTTTCCTTGTTTTTGATGACCTTGGCATTTTTTAAGGTTAGTGGTAAGATAGTCTGTACACTGTTCTGCAATTGAAATTTGTCTGATGTTGGGGCGCCTGGGTGGCGCAGTCGGTTAAGCGTCCGACTTCAGCCAGGTCACGATCTCGCGGTCTGTGAGTTCGAGCCCCGCGTCGGGCTCTGGGCTGATGGCTCGGAGCCTGGAGCCTGTTTCCGATTCTGTGTCTCCCTCTCTCTCTGCCCCTCCCCCGTTCATGCTCTGTCTCTCTCTGTCCCAAAAATAAATAAAAAACGTTGAAAAAAAAATTAAAAAAAAAAAAGAAATTTGTCTGATGTTTTTCTCATGCATAGACTAGAATTATAAGTTTTCGGGAGGAAGACCACAGAGGTAAAGTGACATTTTTGGTATATCATATCAAGGGTGCAAACTATCAAATAGTTAATCATGATGTCAAATTGATCAGCTGTCTCAGGTAGTGGTTGTTTGGTTTCTCCACTGTAAACATACCCTTTTCCCTGTCTGCATAATAACTTGAAGTTCATCCATTTTGTTTTATGGACCAGCAGTTTGTTTCTTTGTATTGCCGAGTAGTGTTCCATTCTATGGTTATACTGTACTTTATTCAGCAATCCTATGGTCAAAAAATATTTGTGCTTTTTCCATTTGGAGCTATTTCTGAACAAGGCTGCTATGTACATTCTTGTACACATTGTGTGTGTGTGTGTGTGTGTGTGTGTGTGTGTACATACGGTTTTATCTCTCTTGAGTAAATGACTATAAGTAAAATGGTTGGATTATAAGTTTAATGTACATCTAACTTTGTAAGAAAATACTTGACCAATTCACAAAATAATTATACCATTTTACACTCCTATCAGCCAGATCTGAAAGTTCTAATTGCTTCACATCTTCCCTAACTCTTGGTATTGTGACCGCTTTAATTTTAGCCCTTCTAGTGGGTATACAGAGATATTTAATTGTGTTAAATTTTTATTTCCTTTGTGACTAATGTCATTGAGAATATTTTCATGTACTTATGGCCATTTATATTCCTTCTCTTTTAACTACTCAGCTACCACAGAAGTGCTTTCTCTACTCTCCATAGGATTTCAGTGATATCCTTGTCGAGAATCATTTGAATGTCTAAGTATGGATCAATTTCTTTGTTCTTTATTTTATTCTATTGACTTATTTTATTATCTAGCAAATATCACACTCTCCTGATTACTATTATCTTCTAATAATTCCTTACATCAGGTAGTGTAAATCCATCATATTTGTTTTTTTTTTATTTTAATTTTTTAACTTTTAGAAATATTTATTTTGAGAGAGAGAGAGAGCACTTGTGGGAGAGGGGCAGCCAGAGAGAGAGAGAGAGAGAGAGAGAAAGAGAGAGAGAGAGAGAGGGAATCCCAAGTAGGCTCTGTGATGTCAATGCAGAGACTGATGAGGAGCTCAATCTTACAAATCATGAGATCATGACTTGAGCCAAAAACTGAGTCAGAAGTTTAACCAACTGAGCCACCCAGGTGCCCCAAGATACTCTTCTTAAAATATAAGAAACAGTACATGAAAATAATATGAGATGGGTGACAAATTTGTATGACTTGCAATAGCAATCAGATTTCATAAAAGTTTAATTTATTGACTGGATTGTTCTGAGGCACAAGGTTAGTGTGAGATTTGGTAAATACCTGTGGGATTCTATTCATGGAATTATTTTAGGTAGTTGATAAACTTCTAGTTAGAATAAAGCTAAGAGACAGTTAAAATAACTATGAGACATTATTAATAAGTTATTAAACTGATTCTCACAATGCATTTATCTGTGAAAGGAAAGGTATTTATTGGAAGAGAATTTTGATTCAGTGAAACAACCAAGATTCATTATAGGTTTCTTATTTTTGGAATTTGAAATTTTCATAATGCAGAAAACTAACTAAAAAGTACAGCTACAGAAGAACTAATAGAAATCCAACAGCAAGATGACAAAGCCATATTGATGATTACATTAAAAACAATTAGACTAAATATAAAAATAAAAGGAAGAAATTCTCAGACTGCATAAAAAGGTAATGCTAAAATGTGTGTTATTTTCAAGATATATATTTTAAATTTGAAAACACAGTTAGCTTGAAAGTAATAGTATGGAGTACATATCATGAAAATCACAATCATAAGAAAGTGAGAAAGCTCAAATAATGAATTATGAAGTCATCTTTGAAACAAGGAAAATAACCAATAAAAAAGATGTATAGCCAAGGGTGCCTGGGTGGCTCAGTTGGTTAAGTGTCTGACTGCTGTCCAAGTCATGATCTCATTGTTTGGTTCTTGAGTTTGAGCCTGGCATCAGGCTTTCTGCTGTCAGGGCAGAGCCCGGTTCAAAGATCCTCTGTCCTTTTTTCTCTCTGCCCCTTCCCCATTCTCATTCTCATTCTCATTCTCTCTTTCTCTCTCTAAAATATAAATAAACATTTAAAAAACATGTAATAAAAAATGTATAATGATAAGTGCATCAATTAATCAAGGTAACATAATAATCCTAAATGTCTATGCATTTAATAACAGAATTTCAAATTAAATGAATCTGAAATAATTTAAAGGAGAAATACAAAATACATAATTATACTTGAAGATTTTAACATGTGTCTCTTGTCTTTTGATAATTGATAGAAAAAGAGGCAAAATGAGTAAGAATATAGAAGACTTGAACAACACTAATAAACAATTTGACCTAAGTGGACATTTATAGTGAACCAAAAAAAAAAAAAAAAAAGCCAAAGTCAGACTTTTCAAATATACATGGAGTATTCTACAAGATAAACTATATTCTTAGTCAAAGGAACAGATAGCAAAAAACAAGGAAATACAAATTGTGTTCTGACCAAAACGTAATGATGTTACAAACATTTTGTTAATGCTTAGAGAATCCCTAGTGTGTGAAAATTATAAAAAGTCTAAGTCAAAGAAGAAGTACAAAATAAATTAGAAAATATTCTGAAATAATTATAACAAAATGAATGAAAACAAAATACCAGTTTTTGTGATTCAGTTAAAATAATGTTTAGATTAACATTTTTATATGCAAATATTTATATTAGAAAAGAATAAAGCACTGAAATCAGTGATGTAAACTTCTATATTAAGAAGCTAGAAAAAGAAGAGCAAATTAAATCCAGAGTAAGTAGAAGATAAAAACTAATTAGAAGAAAGCAGAAATCAATGATGTAGAAAGCAAAGCACAGCAGAGAAATGAATAAAATTATACTGCCTATTGAGATTGGTTAGAAAACAAAGAGAGAAAACATAAATGAACAATGGTAGGAATGAAAGAGCAGACACGTATCATTAAAGGTTCTGTAGGTATTAAAATTATAATAAAGAAATTTATGGTTAATTTTATGCCGATAAATTCCACCACTTGGAAGAAATGGATTAAAAAGAAACAAAGTACCAAAGAGAGTCAAGGAGAAATAGAAAATCTAAACAGCTCTGTGTATTAAAGAAAATGAATTCATAATAAAAAAAAGTTTCCATAAAGAAAAACTAGGTTTCTGATGGCTTGTCTGTTGAAATTTAACATGTATCTAAGGACAAAATAATATTATTTTATAGGAAGTCTTTCAGCAAACATACAGGAAGAGGAAATTCTTACTCATTTTTTGACGTCAGCACAATCTGGAAGCCACAACCAGATAAAAACATTACAATAAAAATACAGACCAAAAATAATATAAGCATGTTTTTTTAAATATTAGAAAATGGAATGAAATATAAAGAGATAACTCATGATTAGGTGAAATTTCTCAGAGGAATGCAAGGTTGGTTGGTTTAATACTTGAAAATCATTCAATGTAATTCAAAACATTAACAGAATAAATGATTAAATTTATATGATCTTCTCAATATATGCAGAAAAAGTATCTGGCAAGATTTCCCACATTTATAATGAAAATTCTCAGCAAGCTAGGCATAAAAGGAAATTCAACAATCTAATCAAGAGCATTTACAAATAACTTACGCTTTGCATCATACTTAATGATAAAAATTTGTATACATTGTCCCTAATATTTGGAAAAACACAAAGATGTACCCTTCATACCTCTATTTAACATTACAGTGGAGGTTCTACTTTGAAAAATAAGTGGGTAAGGAAAAAATTATAAGTAAAACTATCTTTAAACAGTGATGTTTATTATTTTGGTTAAAAATATTAAGGATTCTATCAGTCTAGCAAAACATTTACAAAGATGAATATAAAAAATCAATTGTATTTCTATATTTTAGCAGCAAAAACAGGGAAATAATTTTTTAAATCTACAAACATTCGAAATACCTAAAAATTAAAAATATATATGTGCATAACTTATCTAATAAAAGGTATAAATCATTGCTAAATTAGAGTAAATAATAACTTAACAAATAGAGAATTAAATCCTATCCTTGTTTTGAAACTCAATACGTCTATAATATTGATTCTTACCAAATTTATCAATAGATTCAATGAAATTCTAAACAGAGGCCCAACATACTCTTTGTAGAAATTAACAAATAGATCCTAAAACATGCATGGAAATATGAACTGATTTTAACTCACAGTTCCTGAGATGGAGCCCTAAGTCACTTGGGCTCAAGCTGACAGTGAGGAGCCTACTTTGGATTCTCTCTCTTTCTCTCTCTCTCTCTATCTTACTTTGAGTAAAGGACTTTTGTGCAAGTAGTTTATTTAGGAGATGATCAAGGGAATAGGAGTGAGGGATCAAGGACTGTTAATTAGGAAAAGTGGGAAAGCCAATCTAAGCGTAAGCCTCTGAAGTGACCACTGTGGACCATAAGGGTTGGGAATACCTATAAAACATATAAAATGTCACACAAACTTTGGCTCTCTAAAGGATGGGAAGTGAGAGCTTTTATATACTCACTGCTTGAAGGTTCCCCTAGAAGAAATATCCTTGCACTTCCAGGCTACCCTAGTGAGAGACGAGTGGGCTCCCACATCATGGGACAAACCTCAAGGCAGGAACACCTCAGGTATGAACGTTTATAGCACAATGTGAATTCAAACTGGCGTAATTACAGCTTAGAGCAGAGGGGCAATAGCATACCTAATTGTAGGTCAACATAAAATTCTGATTCAAAAGCTTGGAAAAAGAAGTTAACTTAAAAAAATAGAAAGACAAGTGGTTACAAAAAACAATATGAGATTATCCTAAACTAACAAATTTAGAAAGTTTATACAAGCACCTGAGATTAGAATGAGAAAGAAAATCTTCCTTGGGGAGTCCTTGCTCCTAAGCAGGAGAGATTACATCTCTGGCTGTGAGGAAGTTCACCCTTTGCCAGAACTAGCTGAATTCAGTAAATTCAAATTTCGGAAAAACAACAGGAGGCTAAGGAAGTGAGAGTCTAGAATGGAATCATTGTAAACCGTTTAAACAACAACAACAAAAACGTACACATGGTAAGGAAACTGGAGAATTCAGGTGCAAATGGTCAAAACCTTGATCATAGGGTTTGACATCTCAAAGAGAAAAGAAAATAATTTGGAAAGTAATGAAAAGTCACTGGGAGTGGGAAAGGAGAATACAAACAGGAAAAAACTAAGGTAGTCCTTTCCAGAGTAAAGCTAACTAGGATTGTGTTGTCATTTACACTATTATTAAACTTAGGGGTTATTTCCAAATACATACCAGAGTATGGTATATAGATTTCAATCAATCACTAGTGACATTGATTTCATCATACAGATTTGAGGCTTGGGAAAGCATTTAGATAGATCATAGCTTTTTTCATTAGGTATTGATTACAAAAGTATTTTGGGGCACCTGGCTGGCTCAGTCAGTGGAGTGTGTGACTCTTGATCTTGGGGTTGTTAAGTTTGAGCCCCATGTTGTTTGTAGAGATTACTTAAAATAAAATATTTTCAAAAAAAGTATTTTGTAAGTCTATCACATAATTAATAAGATCTTTATGAATGTTAAGATATGTAGAACATACCATATATTGACTATATGTCATAATTAGTAAACACAGTATATATATATTCATACATACATACATAACATACACAGCCATGTGGGGCACCTGGCTGGCTCAGTCCGTAAGTATATGACTCTTGATCTTGGGGTTGTGAGTTTGAGTCCCACATTGGGTATAGAGAACCCTTAAAAATAAAGTGTTTATATATATATATATATAAATATATATATATTTATATATATAATATATAATTATATATTATATAATTATATAAATATATATATATATACACACACACGCACACACACACAGATCCATGTACTTTGTGTTATTCTAAATTCAAATTTTGTTTAGTTTAAAGATAAACAGACTAAAGTACCCTAAATTCTCTTTGGAACTAGACATTTCCTAATTTATGCACAAATAATTTATTCAATATTAAAAGACATTGTTCACGATTACCTTAAGCTACTTAGTAATGTTTGACATTGATGATAAAACACGCAAATTATAATAATGAGATGTGATTTTAGTTTTTTGGGTGTGTGACTGGAATTTGTAAATTAAAACTTCCATACTAAAAATAGTCCTAATTTCTTATTAGATCACCATCAAGCATTGACTATTTGAATCAGTCCTTTGACTAGAGTTGATATTAACAAAATACTGAGTATGAATCCTAACAAGGACACCACGAACACACATACTTTGTTTCCATATGGCTTGAGTTATAGCCACTTGTCTATGCACATTGCACCTTTATGCATTCGGAATACATTGTTAGGTAAATATTTTAACCAGAAAACATTCATATGATGAAGTATACCTCTCTGACTCTAAACATAAGTACAATTTTAATAGGAGAAAAATGGTATCCTTGGGTAATTTGGCTGTTGTTGGTTTTTTTTTTTTTTTTTTTTTTGGTCCTGGTTTCCAGTGAGTGCCAAAACTCAGAAAAATGAGCAGTTCTGAATTTAACCCTTATGAAGGGTAAAACCATTGTAACATTTCACTGCCCTCTACAGGATGCAAATATAAGTTGTTTGGGTGGAACTTTCTTGTCTGCGCATAATTTCAAAATGAAACTCTCAAGCAAGGATCCAGAATTTAAAACAGCAGTGGCAAAGCAAAGGACGGTGCAAGAGATGCAAACTGAGTTTTCTGTAAAATTAATGAATTTGTGAAGACATATAGTACCCAGCAAGATTTCCCCAAAATGAAAATATGCAACAACAAAAATTCCACAGTATGATAAGGTGGAAATAACACATAAGAGGTTTTATGAATTGTTAGAATGAGAAAGGAAAGGGGGGAGGGGGAGAGAGAGAGAAGGGCAGGAGAAAGGGAAGGAAAGTGTTATTGAAAATAAGTGGGTATTATTCTTTGATCTCGTTTTTTCTCTTTTTGTTTGTTTAATTTCACTTGATTGCTAAAATGAAAAGTGTCTGCAAAATGATGGATTAATTAGAAGAACATGGAACCATTATTTTTCTTACAAAGACAAAAAAAGTTTTATCCTTATAAGATCCCATCCAAAGCCTTCACTCTGCACCATAGTGGGTTTTGAAAGTCATTTACATAATAGCTAACAAAAATGTACTCAGCAAAACACTGGGCTTTCTAAACACAGGAGATAATTATGTTGGAAGAATGATATTCCATTGCCATCTCCATTTTCAAGATACATTTATTCTCCCTGTACACAGCATAGAACAACCAAACACATATTAACATATATTGCGTAGGTGTGCGCCATTAGAGTGACAAGGTACAGGCAGTTGGGGCTGATGGGGGCTAAGGCAGAGCAAAAGCCAGGAAGGAAAGAAATACTGCATTCTATTCCTGGCATATATGTACCACCTGAATGGTATTTTTCATTATCTCCTGCACTGGGAACATTCTATTATTCCACTGGGAAGTCATAGCAGAAGAGATATAATTATCAGCAGAGTAATGGGGATGCTCTAGCTAATGGCCAGCTATTCAAATATCTCAATATAATCGTCTTGCCCAATCTCTCCCCATTGCATACTCTTCTGGAGAAACTCATCATTTTTTCCACTTACTCCAGCATAATGAATTCATTTTGCATTTTCTTTGTGAGAAATTAAGAGGAATCGCAATATAATGTGTTGACATTTGAAATTCTGCACAGAAAAGTTTAGGCTGGCAATTTAGTTTAATCGCAAGCTAGCAGGGAGAGACTGCTTATTAAATTAGTTCCCTGTGTACAGAATGTGTATTTTCTTTATAAACCTTTGCCTTTGTACCTGAATTTAGATTTTCTGCCCCTTCTTTGTAAGTTCAGTTTTCTCAAAAGAAAAAATAATGTCCCAAACTAAAGGAGTGTGTTCTTTGAGCCTTTTTCTCCCCCCATGGTCAAAATTGTTGACATCAGAGATGAGCATTGAGTAAGAGGCCCTTGGGAAAAGTGAAAAATAAATAAGAAGTTGCCTTTAAGCAAAGCCTTCAAAGTGTATTTTCTTTTTCTGCAATATTAAACCACTCATTTTGGTCACTCTTGGGAAAGATTCTTTCTCCCTATTAGATTGAAGTTCTGTTTGTTCAGAAGCTTGAGTAACCATTTCCATATTTTTTTCCTCTTTTTTTTTAGAGTTTCAACTCATTTTCTCTAATAAGACTTGTAAACTGCTAATTAAAGAGCCTCTCCACTTTCTCTAGGGAATGCCAGATATCCGAGCAGGTGGTAACATGAACAAGTGATAAAAAACTGCTATTGAAATCATTGCATTGGAAGAGAATTTGGCTTTCCTTTCATCCTAACCTTGAAGCTTTGCTAAGATCCAGCATTTCAGGGGTGAGAGGCAAGTTTAGGTGTGAAACGTGTGTCATCGGTTGACGGGAGCAAGATTTTTTTTATTTTTATTTTTTTTATTTTTTAAGAAGATTTTAAAAAAAGGGTGTCTCATTTTGATTACCTATCATGTCTCACAGTCTTTCCATTTGCTTCTTATAAAGTAATTTTTATATCCAAACAGATATTGTGTTCACATAGCACCTTAAAATTTTGTAAAGAAGACACACATTTGGGAAAATATAGTCAGAGGGAGTATCCATTCCTGTAATTGCCTCTAGTCCTTTTTGAACGGCACAAACATTAGAACTCCCTGAGCTCATCAGAGGCTACTGGGAAGTGGTATGAGAGAAAGACAACATGGCCTTCACCTCAGCACGGGGAATAAAAGGCCACCCTAGAAACTAACATGCAGCCTGCAGAATTACTCTGGAGTCTGTGAGAGTTAGTCTCACTACACTCTCTGGATCTGTCACCATCCCGTCCATACCTACTCTTCATCTTGCAAAAGGTATCTGGTTTCCCTCTACTTCATGAACCATACTTGGCAGCTAAGGCTATGCCTGGACACTGCAAGTCCTTCAATATTAGTCTAAAATTTTACATTCTTACTTCAATTACAAGTCTCTTGCAATCTTTTTACATTAATGTTCTGTTGAATGTCATTCTTCTTCTTTTTTTCCTTTACTCTGTATATTATCATCATCAATAAAATTCACTGCTATTTCTTTAACTGTCAAATAGTTCTATGCCCTAACTGTTATAATATGGGATTTGTTACTTTGTTTGGAAGATGGTCTCTTGGTCTAAAATGTGGTATTTTCCTTAAGCAAGATGGTTAGATCTTTCATAATAAAGACATTGCATAAAAGGACACTGTCTCAATTTATGTTTGGAAGTCTTCCATAAGCTAAAGGAAATTGAAAAGAAAGTAAAGGGAAGGAAGCTCACTACAACTCTCAAGGTATGACAGTGAACTTGCTCCATATGTGTGTTACTTAAAACTGATTATGATGCCGTGAGGTTTTCAAATCCACAATTTGTTTTTCATTACTAACAGAGAAGCCAAAATTACTGGGGGGTATATGAGCGACTGCAAAGGTATATATATATATGTTCAAGAACACAGTCATGAAAAAAAGCAGCTCTGGTTTATAACATAAAAGACAATAAGTTATTACAGCAAGAACACTTGATCTCGAGTCAGCAGCCTGAGTTCTAGTCTTAAATCTAGTCCTTGCTAACCAGCTATGTGACCTTGGGGCTATGAATCATAAAGCCTCCAATTCATCCAGAAAATGAGGAAGTTAGATTTGATTTTGTGCAATACTACTTCCAATTTGAAGCATCTCTAATTACATTATTTGGATTTAAAGTATCTTTCTGAAAACCCGGCTATTAATGGACAGCAGACATAAATTATAATCCATAGTAGTTTAATTTTAAATGATTCATTTTAAGAAGTTTCTGATAGGTAAAGAGGAAGTGATGTAATTAACTACAGGGAGGTCCAGTGAAGGAATATGGCAAATTGGATCAAGCAATGCATCATTAGGGATTCATTGAATGTCTCCTGCCTTAAATATTATGAAGGATAAAAAATATTTTAAAATATTTGAAATGACCTCTTTCTTTAATTTCCCCCTCTTTAGGAGGAGGGTGAAGTACAACCCTTTATAAAATTATGAAGCAAAGAAGTGACAAACAGTATAGTTCTATGAAGAGATACAGTAGAATTTTAGATAATGATGTAAATGAAGCAGCCTTATGGGAACAATTAGGGTCTGATAAAGTTTTAGAATTATTGGTGGTACTAAAATGAATAAAGAACAGAGTCTGCTTGGTTCAGTCAGGGAAAAGAGACTCTGTTAAACTTTACCTAGAGGTTATAGGGAGGTTCTCTAATATAGTGTTCAGTAACAATGGGTAGGGAGGAAAAAGCCCTAGACATAACTAGGAACCTTAAATGGTTCGAACATATTTTGGAAGAATTGATGACAATGAATATTAAAATTCCATAAATGTATAGTTCACAAAAACAGAGGACCTATCAAGACATAAAACTAGTAGATTTTCTTTTCCTCAGACTTTACTCTGGAGCTGCTCTTTGGCATGACCTAGAATATATTTCCTTGTATTAACAGACATGAGGGGGTGCCTGGGTGGCTTAGTCAGCTAAGTGTCTGACTTCAGCTCATGAGTTCAAGCCCCACATCAAGCACTGTGCTAACAGCTCAGAGCCTGGAACCTGCTTCAGATTCTATGTCTCCCTCTCTCTCTGCTCCTCTCACACTCACGTTCTGTCTCTCAAAAATAAATAAACATTAAAAATTTTTTTTAAAAAACAGACATGGGTACCTGACCAAGGGAATTACAGAGAAATATAGAGATTGCTCTTATGCTGTTCCTTATAACTTCTCAGGTTACAGTGGCGCTATGATAATTTCATCATGTACTCAATTTTACCGACATTTTTTTCCTATTATGAAAAGATGTGTTGATGTTATTTTAAATAGCTGCAGCTAGAAAAAAAATACAAACTTTTCTATATAAGTCTAAAGAAAAAATTTAAATGAAAAAGGAAATAGATGTATAAGCCATGTTTGATTCTATTGAAGCAAGCAGGAGGGAGAGTGCAAATAATTTTCTGTGGCCCTTTGGGTTCTTAGTAAATAATTTACAGCAGTTGTCTTCAAACATTTTTGCTCATGTACCACTAAGACTTTTGAAAAACTAATTTACTCTGTCACGTACTTTTAAGTTGACATTAAAATTTTCATCATAAGCTCATACTTATGATACAGATTACAAAATAAATACATTATAAATGTTGACATTTAAATATAAAATTGTTAAATCATTCTGTTAAATATATCTAATGAAATCTGAATACTGGATAGGATTTGAAAGCTGCCATCATTATGAAAACAGTAGATGACATGAATTTCCTTTGCAATATTAAATTTTCAGTTTCTTTTTTCCTCCATGAATTTGTTTCTGTTCTATATTCCCCAAAGAATTTTAGCCTTTAATACATTTTTATGTTTAAAAGTTTTTTATTGATTATCCTATCATCTTTGTCTGAAACACAATTATGCATGTAAAATGTATTTAATATTTTACTCCTCTGACTATAAAGCTCTAAGAATCAAAAATTTCTTCTCAATCAAGTTACAATAATTATCATTAATACACAATTGATCAAAATAATATAAATAAATCACAAACTTTAATAATATTTAACATAAAATACAAAAGTTCATTAGAATAGCATCTCTTAATGAGATAGATGGATCTAGGTATTTTTTCCCTGCTATTTCATGGATGAATTCTACTCATTGCTACCATGAGATAGTGCTTATCATCAATTTCCCTGATTACTATCCTTTAAAAAAGATGTGAGTTCTATTTAACCTAATGGGCAATGAAGGGCTTAATATATAAAAAGGTCAATGTCAAAACAATCAGCCCATTAGAACCATCCTTTTGTTAGAAAAAGTTTAACTTTATTTTTAAATTTAAAACAAAGTGTTCATACATACCTCAACCTCACAACATCACATTCTGGATTTTCACTGATATAGATAAATTAATGGATGACAGATATATAAAAGATAAAGTCACAAAGTTTTGACTTGAGTTTTTGGTCTGAATAAGGCCCACTGCATTCAGTTCTTCACTTAAATTTTCTTTGTTTGATTCTCAGGACCTGCCTTTTAGCAGCCAGGTGTTCTTTTAGATAGACTGGGGACGGAAGAGTGAAGGTCACAGTATGAAAATTACGTCACACTCCCCATCCTATAACATATCAAAATTTAGAACGTTTCAACTCAAGTCAAAATACCCTTTTCAATGCCATACTCTGTCCTTTTCATGTCAATTTTTTGGGGAGAGAGAGAGACAGAGACAGAGAGCATGAGTGGGCAAGGGGGAGAAAGAGAGGTAGACACAGAATCTGAAGCAGGCTCTAGGCTCTGGGCTATCAGCACAGAATCTGATGCAGGGCTCGAATTCATGGAAGGATGAGATCATGACCTGAGCAGAAGTCTGACGCGTAACTGTATGAGCCACCCAGGAGCCCTGCTATATTCTAACAGAATATATATAAGACAGAAATATATATAAGACAGTGATAACAAGAAAAGTCTATTTTTGTACTTTAGGGATGACAATATTTTGAATATGTCTAGAAGTTTTTATGTTCTGTGTGATGATCCATTGAGATGTATAGTTTTCCAGCAGGAGAAGAACAGCAAGCAAATAGGTGAATGGCCCTCAGATACTTTCTTGGGAAGATCAATTTTAGAATAAAGAAGGCATACATAAAGTTGAGGATCTGGAAATGTATTCCTTAAAATTATTGGTGCCCAATTATCCCAAGAAAGACTGTGTACTCCCACAAAGGTATTCACCAGTATGAAACCTACTCCAGAAGAGAAGACTCCACTTCTACCCCTAAGAATACTTTACTTCCATGATGACAGTCTTTATTTCCTCATCTCAGCATAAACTCATCTCTGATTACCAACCTTAACAATGTGTCATGTGCTCTAAATCTATTGTATAATTTAACCCTTCCATTTCTCCTAGATCTTTAAATTGGGATTATAATTCACAATGTATAGCTATATAAAACTGAGGCTCGGGGCACCTGGGTGCTTGGTCTGTTAAGCGACCAACTCTTGGTTTCTACTCAGGTCATGATGTGGTTTGTGACTTTGAGCCTTGCATCAGGCTCTGCAATGACAGTGCAGAACCAGCTTGGGAGCCTTTCTCTACTCTGTCTCTCTGTTCCTCCCCTGCTTTTTCTCTCTCTCCAAATAAATATGTAAAAAAAAATGAGGCTCAAGGAAATAAAGTAAGTTGTTCATGATTTCATTAAAAAGAAAAGGAGACCCAATCTTCCTAACCCCAACAATACGCACCCCAAATCCTCTGTCACTTCAAACAATGAAAAAAGTTGTGCTTTGTAAGTTTTGAAGAATCTACAGCTGTAATATCCTGGAACCTAGGACGGCAGCTGGGATAGAGCTTTTAATGACAGTGGCATTTTAGCCTGAAAATAAAGCCAACACTTGACTTTATTTGAAAAGGTTATCTCATCTTCCTGAAACTTCTTCCTCAAAGCGGCCATCAAATTTTGAGTAACATTAACATTTTTTTTGCTTTAAAGAGTTAAAAAAATAGTAACATAGTCCCCAGATTTTTCCCACCTGGGCGTCTCCAGTTATGCTAGTCAACATAACATTTTGTCAAGTGGAATTTTATGATTTCTTATTGTGTAATTCCTATAGCTATTGATTTCTTTGAACAGTGAAGAATGTGCTGCTGGGAAATCCTCCCTGTTGTGTGTGTGTGTGTGTGTGTGTGTATGTGTGCGTGTGTGTGTGTGTGTGTGCGTGTGTGTAAGTATGTTGATGGAATTTGGGTAGTAAGGTGGGGAAGAAAACATTTGTTTAATTTTTGTCCTCTCACCTAAACCATATATTTTGCCTTGAGAGATTCTCATAACAGAGCAGTCAGTTCTGTGCTCTGCTTTTTTCATAAAGATGACACACTAATTTTCACTTCAAAGCCTGGCAGTTTGTAAGCTTGTCTTACAACATTAATTTTGGGAGCCATCTTCCAATGTCTTTCAGGGAGACATTAACAGTCAACTGTGTTTGGCTTGTGAAAATAGAGAAAATGCTTCTAAAACACAGAAAATAGAGAGAAAGAGAAATGAAGCTTTAAGCAGTTAAAAATCAAATGCTTAATTCTGGTGCATTACATATCAATAAAAGTAAAAGGAGAACTTGGTGGAAAACAGAAACATAATGTCATGCAGTTAAAAACTTTTTGTTTTGTTTTTAACAAATACTATTAGTGTGGAGTTGGCACATAGAAAGTGGGATTGTTACACACACACACACACACACACACACACACACACGGGATGTCTACTGTTTCTTTGCAGAATTGAAAGCAACCTGAACTTTTATAGGCTATTTTTAACACATTCTATTTAAAGTTTTGGCAGAATTACAAACTTCATTACTGTATGTCATTTTCTAAATAGAAATGTAAACTCATTTTAAAAAAGAGTAAGGAACACAATCTTACCATATAAAAGTTCCTTTGCTCCTGTTTTCTGGGATCCTTTTCTTCTTCATGATGTATCTTAAGCATGTTTCTCCCCAGCTGAAACTGGTACTGGGCTTCTCCATGGGCCAAGAAGAAAATCACTGTTTCCAAATTGCACCCACCTCTAACTTACGTTCTTTTTCTCCCACACCTTTTCATAATCTTTGGGTCCAAAGGGCCCTCTCCTTCCTTTTCAGTAATTTTGGCCCCTTGTATGTGTCATGACTTGACCCCTGGTTTTTATGGACTGTGCCGTGTAAAACCCAAACAAGCCTATGAAGTAGGTAAGGGTAAGAAATAGGCTAAAAATGTGAAGTAAATTATATGCAGCCCCACATTTATATGTGTTGGAAGCAGGATTTAACTTTACAAGGTGTGGACTACAAGGGTTGTACTCTGATAATCCAGGAACATGGAATTAGGGGTTCAAGTATGTTAATTCTAGTTTCAGCTCCATTGCTACCTTTGGTCATGGTAAAATTAACATTGTGAGCCTCGGGATACTTAGCTAAAAAACATACCCAATGATGTTTAAGTTCTCCTCCATTTCTTGCTATTGTCATCATTACTACAATTTATGGAGTAGTATTTACTTACATTAGCTAAAATTGAGGCTATATGCACACTGATTTGCAAACATGTTATTTACTCCTTGTAGCATTACTTTGAGAAATTATTGATTTTAGAAATGATGAATCTGGCAGTATGTTACTTATCAAAGTGGTATAACTTTGAGAATTAGAACCAGAATTCAAACTGAGGCCTGACTGCTTGAGTATCCAGACTCTTATTCATAGTTCCCCCCCGTCCTGTTCTCAGATTCCTTCAGACACAAGGGTTCAGAAAACAAAAAAGGGTTGGATATCCTGGAAGGCCCATAGTGGGGTAGAAATTGAATAGTACCTCAATGACAAGTTGTCTCATCAGCAAGGGGGAAAAGCAAGGGGAAACCAATTTGAAAAATGCCTTATTCTCAGAAACAAACCTAACATGTGTAAGTACAAATATAAAGTGCATGCAGAATCAGAAGAAAAGAATAAACCAACTTCATTTAAAAAGACTTAATATAAAATCCCAATCTTACTTTTTTTTGGTCTTCCCCTTTTCAGCACACTTGTAACAAAAATGTCTCTGTATCCTTCCCCACACCTAAGATTGTATGTACATCAGAAATTATAGAAGAAATCTGTGCAATATTTACAGAACCAAGAGGTAACACTGAAATATACAGAGGAAAAAAATATACAACTAAAGAGAATGCTGAACAGGAAGAAATCTTGAGATTCACAGAGTCCAATCTTGCTCAGAGAATGTTATCTTCATGATCTGCAAGGTTTCATCAGAAAGAGAAAACTAAAAATAGAAAGTGTGGGTTAAGTGAGTGGGATATATAGCTTAAAAAAAAGGAAGAAAACTACTCACAGCTTAAAGGTTTAGAAAACTCTCTGCCACAAGATCTGAAAGAATAAATTACATCAAGAGCTGTTTTAGTGTTTTCCTTATTTTGGGGGAGTGCAGGGTGGATTGATTTGGAGTGACCTATGTTTAAAAGCCTTGGTATTCTTGAAAACAGAACAGTTCTATTGCACAACCCTTCCCCTCCTTCCTCTCCCCCTCCTCCTCCCCACAGTACAAAGCAGCAACTTTTATACAATCTGACTTCTCAACTCCTGTCTTATTTTCTCAACACAACAGGACAGCCATCTATCGTGTTCTTGCTCCATATGACCTTCCTGCCGTTCCCATATTTCCGGTTTTTCTGACTTCTTTCTTCTCTACTCACAGAGGTTTAAGTACATGGAGGTAGGGCTGGGGAAGTGGAGGTTAAGGTTGAGAGAGAAGCTGTGAAATCATGCAGCCATTCACTATGAATTTTGAGTTCATGCCTATAACATGATCTGCTAATAACAGGCTACCATGTCTCCATAGCACACAATGCATTGTTTGTTTAAACAACCTCCCTACACCCCTCCCTGCCAAAAAAAAAAAAAAAACAAAACAAAAAACAAAAAAACAAAAAAAACTACCGATGACAAAATAAGACATTTTGCCCAATTCAAATTGAAGCAATGCCCCAGTGGATTGTGAAAAGCCAGCTGTTGAATTTGAAGAATACTGACTAGCAGATAAAAAGAAAAGGAGTGAGGAGGAGATTACAGGCAGGCTTCAGTGTCCTCTCAACATCTCAGGTGAAGGACTATACAGAGGAATTCTGACAGGGTCAATTTGTACCATTAATCTGGCCCCTTGTATTAAGTACTGATTCATTCATGAAATTGCAGTAGGCAATATTCTAGAAAGTTCTCTGAACAGGTTACCATATCATCATCTCACTCGGTTAATGACTTTGCAACATATTTCAAGAAGGCAATAGAATATTTTGTGAATTACACTCTAGTATTTCCATGAATAAATCGATTCTATCAGCATCTGCATCCTTTTTTAAAAAATTTTCTGTTACATTTAAGGGAGTGCCAATCCTTCAAAGATTAACCCCCTTTTATGCCCTATATCTAAGTATCATAGGTATCCTTGCTCCTTGAGAGATACAATTGTTTTAGAGGAGATATTTCCTTTATCCCATGTTATTCTGTACCAGGTCATTCTTAGAAAGCATTCAAGCCCCTGATATCTAGTCTTGTATCCAGGAACCATATGTGATTATAGAGCACTTGAAATGTAGCTACTATATATTGAAATGTATGGAAGTGTAAAATACACAGCAGATTTCAAAGACTTTTTACCAAATACAAAAAAGTAAAGTGTTAATAATTGTTTTATACCTTTTACATTTTAAAATGATAATTTTACTATAGTGAATTAGTAAAATATAGTATTAAGTTAATTTCATCAGTTTCTTTTACTTCTTAATATGCCTACTACAGTGTTTAAAATTGTGCATGTGCCTTTTGCTTTTCTTTTTTACTTTTTGGTCATGTTCTTGTTTTGTTTTTGGGTTTTTTTTGCTTTTGGTGCAGCATATCCTCCAATAGTTTCCTACAAGAACTCTCATTAGAAATTTCCTGAGTCCTTTCATGTCCAGCCACACGTGTACATGACAGGTTTTGTCTTAGTTTCTATTTCCCTCACTATTTAAAGAAAAGTTCTCCAAAAGATAGCTTCAGCATCCTTGCCTTCAAAAGTAGTCTATGTGCTAAGGACTTCCAAAGTTAAATCTTTAGGACATAACGTATCAAAAATTTGAGACTATTGTACCATGCTTCTTATTGGACATATTTACTTGAAAGATATTTCATGGACATCTTAAATATAACTATAATCCTTGATATACACACATAAGCCCACTTACATAAACACAGACTTGTTTGCCATGCAAACTTACAGCAAACCATACCATGCAATACCTTGTTTCTCAAGTCAGAAACCTAAGACACTTCCTTGATGCCTTTCTTCAGGACAATCTGTATCCAAGTCCTATTTTTCTGCCTCAAAATGTTTTCCTAACCTGACCATTCATTTCCATTTCTAGTGGAATCACTTTTGTCCAAGCCTCCACAACTGCATTCCAGGACGATTTCTTAACTGGACTTCAGGGTTTTACTCTTGTTCTCTGCCAACCCATTCCCTACAACCAGAAGAGAAAAGAGGTCATTTCAAACATAAAATGTTGAAAATCTTTAACCTCACTCAAAATTAAGTACAGACTCATGAACATGACTTATATGATTTCTCCTGTTATGATATCATCCAGCCTCTCCAATCTTTTCTCATACCACTTTCCACCTTGCACACTCTGCTTTAGCTCCTCCTAGAAATCAGTCATTCTTTGGTCTCCTCTCAAAATTACCAAATTCTTTCCTGCCTCTGGGTTTTTACCATGCCATTCTCTAGAATCTTCCCTATCTTTTGCATGACTCCTTTCCAACACTGAGACTTCGCTTGGATACCTCTCTTTGTTGGCCACCCAGTCTAAAAATAGCCCCTGTTACTGCAACATTATTTCTTTATTTTATACCACAGAGCTCTGTTTTTCCTTTATAGCAGTTTTCCAAAATTATTTTATAGAAGTTACTTGTCTATTATATGACTCCTTATGTGCATAATATTAGCTCTAAAATGACAAAGACCATGACTGTCTCATAGACTGCTATCTCCACGTGCAATGTCTGACATATGAAAGATACTCAATAAATATAGACTGAATAAATAAATGAATGGCTGTTTGCTCCTAGGAGATTATTTCACCACATAAATTCAAGTTTTATAATTATTGGCTCAATATGTCAGATGTCAACATATTTTAAAGCTTCTCTTTAATAGTAGGAAAGATGGAGGAGGATATAAGTTTGCATTTATCATTAGTATATTCAAAGAAGTAGAGAAAATTGGGGCAGAGGCATGAGTATATAAGTCTAGAACTTCAAGAGTCATGGGTTGTTTTTTTTAATTATGGAAACAGTTTTTCTTTTCAATAATGGAACCACAAATTCACCATCAATGGCAATTATCATTAAATCCTCAGGCCATGATATGACAGATATGGAGGAGAATAATGGTATCCCACTGTAACTTGTCCCTGTATCACTATGGACACCACTCATACTATGATTATCAGTCATTTATTTCTGCATTCCTTCTTGTTCAACCATTAAAAGAATGCAAAGAAACAATGAAAGTTGAATGAAAGAGGACTTTTAATTAGAGAATTGAATGCTTGTTATTCCAGTAGTCTTTAGAGATTCAATTTTGGGAAATGAATAATCCAACTTGAAGAATTTGGCTAGATAAGAGAAAAGGAGAAGAAAAATGAGTCTTTGGTGGCATATGAAAGCTGTATGTCATAGCTTCAACTTATATCAAAGACAAGAAAGTGATTAATCAAAAGTAAGTTGTAGAAATAAAATGGATGTGTGCTCAACTTATATAAATGTCAGTTTTGCTTGATGGCACTGTCCATTAAGAAGCAGAAATTTGGAATTTGAAATACTATATTATAAATTCTGTATAATAGCTCCATTTTTATATAAAAATTTCAACCAGTCAGTTTTATTCAGAAGTTGAACTTTTCTGTAGCTAATTTAAAGGAATCGCTGATCTCAATGAATTGCTAAAGCATTAGTACAGCTATTGTTAAAATGGGCAAAATGTCTTCAAACTACAGAACTTGCTGTTTGAGCCTAATTCTAAGCTCTTTTAAAAATGTTCTTTCTTCCTTGTAAGTTGAAACTTGAATGGAGGTGGGAGGAGAAAGACATGCCAGGAATTAAGATTCTGATTTTGCAAATTCCTTTAAGAATTGTGATTTGGTTCTTCAGAAAATCAGCACAAACGAGGTAATTTCTTTAAAATAAAAGTTATATGGTTGTAATTTGCATTCCATTAATCTGGTCTTTGAAAGTTTCCTTTCTCCCCTCTTTCCAAACTGTCATATCACACTAGCATGTTAGAAAAATGTTATTTCTTGCTAAGTATTGCAGAACTTTAGAAATAAAAGGGAAATTAGAGCTACTCTAGTCAAACACCCTCATTTTCCAAATGTGAATCTAGAGGCCAGAGAGTTTACATGGGCAGCAAGGATCTCACTCACACAATGGCAGAGCCAGTTCTAATCAGGGGTTATACCTGTAAGTGACCTCTTGGGTCATAAAGGCAACAGTAATGAGTTCAGTGGGAAGGATGTGAGACAATTAGGTAGTGATGGAGCTGACACAGGGTACATGCCCATATCTGAGTTGACCAGTGACTACATATATTTCATGCATTAGAAGTTGAGTTCTCAACTTTAAGACCTGTGGTGGTGATATACTCAATTCAACGTCCATTTTAGTTCCTTTGGTATTTATGCTGAAAAACAATTAGAAGAGGTTCTTCATAAAACCATTGTCAAATTGTTTATTTCTATTTCTTGTTATGCCAACTCACTTTGGCTCGGTGAAAATATAGACCTTTATCCTGGACTAAAATAAGCAGCTTAATGACATTAGTGAAAAGACATTTTAATCTGGTCTGGGAACTTATTTTTTTAGCAAGTTTTTTTTCCTTCTTATTATATATGTGATTATTATGTAAAGGCAAATGTAATTAAACTTGAGTTAGTTCTGTATGTTACTCAACAGAATATTTCTGTAATAATGTTTTTCAAAATATTCCCAAATCCAAAGTGTTTCCCCTTGCTCCTCTAAGTCTTCCCTGCTTATCATTTCAGACTATCCACAATTTGGCACCTGCTAAGAAAACTATTTAGAGTATACCCCATTAACTGGTCTCTCCTTCAGTCTGATCAATCTCTTTATTGCACCACCTCTCCCCATAGGTTTATTATCAACCCTGAGCCATACTTCACACCATTCCACCAACTTAGAAAGCTATGTTGGCTATCACCTCAAAGCCTGCTCTTCAGAAGGCTCATCTCATCACCTTCTTTGTTAAATTTGCACTGCTCAGTGGGTGACCACATCCCCATACTGAAGGTCTTCACATCCCTAGGAGGTCTTCACATCCATCTGTAGCACTCCTATGATTTTTTTGTGTGAAGACAGGAAACATGCCTTCTACTCTGGGTGTATTTCCGTATTGCCTAGTCTATTTTTAGGCACTTGGTCAAAATTTAATACAGAAAACTAATCAATTTAAAAAAAAAAAAAAAAACCTTAGGACTCAAAAAAATTCTGAATAGAAACACGGAAATCTCATTCTGTGTATAGCCTGGAAGGCAGTGAAGACTTGGGGGCAGGGTGAACGGCTCAAGCTGATGCTATTGACTGCACACTTGGGATTAGGCTCGTCTTCTGTGTACTAGGCCAACACTTATTTCACTATTTACCATCACTCACAATACCCAGAGATCATTAAGAACAGAAAAAAGAGTAACGTGCCTTGAAAAGTTGACACACATTCTTGTCTGGATGCAAGACACCCAGGCTAAGCATCCAGAATGTCAGCTCTTAGCTCGTTCAAAACAATACCACCTGAAATAAAGCAACAGGCGGCGAGAAAAGCTGTCAAGTCCCAATTTGCAGTTTCTAGTAAAGATCACAGCAAAAAATAGACTCCAGATTCAACTTGTCTTTATTTCAACTTCTCAAGGGCTCGGCACTAGCTAACTGCTGGAATTCTACACAAGCACGTTGACCAGCTTTATGCTTCCTTCTCCTCCTTCCTGGTTACCCAATTAGTTCCTTGTTAACCACACACCTGCAGTGTCTTTCCCCTCAGGCACTGCTCCTCTCTGTGCAGCTTGTAACCCCTTCTGTACACATTGTTTAAAACACCATTAAGGTGCCCCCATGGATGCCTGACAGAATCATTGGTGCCCCCTTGGTTGCCAAAGTAATTAGCTTACAGGGACATCTCATCTAATATAACCGCAAAATCAGGAATAGATCAAACTCCCCTGCCTGTGAAAGCTGCTGGGGCACTGGGAATGCAAACGCTATTCGTCCAGGTAATCAGGTAGCACAGCAACACAGACGATGTCAGAAGCAAGATAGCCAGAGATTTCAGTCAAAGGAACCTTAGGAAAACCGTTGTCTTATCAAACCTTTCTGAGCTCCAGAAAGAAAATCACCTGGGAAGGCAAAAGGAGAATGATGAGTCAAGGGAAAATATCTTGGTGTTGTGCCGAAGACTTTTGCACGGCTGTTCATACCTCAGTGAACTCCCATGCTTGGAAAGGACGTATGCTTTTAAATGAGAAAGGCGCAAGACTGTGCTCTGAGGAAGTGAAGGGAGCTAGTTGTAGGGACGAAAGCCACTTGTAGGAATGCCAGTAGGTCATCAAACCGTATGTCTGCTCACAGGCAGATCCTGACTTACAAATCAGAATTAATTAGGATTAGCCCTCTTTTTTCAGATCTTCCAAAAAATCGAATGACATTAGGTAACTGTTAAAATGCAAACCACAAGCCCAAAACGGTGTCACTGAGGCCAAGTCCCCAAACCAGGGCTTAATACCTAATCTAATTGTGGGTTCCAACTCCCCCCAAAATGCAGTCTTAACCAGTCAGTCAGGAATTTTCCTGTTCAGTGCCAAAGGATCTGCCACAGGGCCCTCTCCATCCCCCTAATGGAAGATGAGGAAATCTGTAGACTCCCTGCTTTTTCACCTAAGGTCAAGCACCCTTGCCTGGAACAATCTTTTTCTTTTGCTAAGTTTCTTGTCCCACCTCTCTTCCTATAAAAATTTACTGTTTTGTATAACTCAGGACTCTGCCCTCATGTAGGAATCTGCCCTCATGAATTCTTTCATGAAGGCAATTAGATCTTCAAATTCACATGGTTGAATTTTGTTTCTTAGCAAAACCTTTCTTAGTGACACATTCTATGTTCTGAAAATCTTTACTTCCAAGAAGAACGTCTCTTTCCATATTCATTATTAAAGAAGAAAAACAGATTCAAACTCTAAAGGACAAAATAATCAGACTTAAAAAAATTGCAACCTACTGAAGACCAAAAAATTATAAGAATAAACCTGGTTATTTTAAATAAGAAAAGCCTGCAAATATAATTTCGGAGCCCTGCAGCAATTATAATCAGGGGGGAATGGAAAAGAGAAGTGCTAGAAAGCAAGCGCAGAAATCTCACCAGCTCTCAAAAAGGAGAAAAAGGTGGATTGTGAAAATTACAGCTCAAGGGCTTGGCATCGATAACTAATAAAACTGTAGAATTAATTATTAAATTACTGATTTGCTCATATTCAAAAAACGAAAAGTGGTAAGTGCAATGTATTTTCACCAAAAAAATAACTCAGGCTAAAGTAATCTTATTTCTTTTTTTTTTTTTTTTTCTTTGTTTGATCCTGTTGTCAGACTGGAAAACCAGAAGTTTCAATAAAAGTATTGCTACATCTCAACGAAGTTTTTCTCTTTTTAAGAAGATGGTTGGGGGGGGGGAATGATATGATTTCACTCATACGTGGAATTTAAGAAACAAAACAAATGGGCAAAGGGGAAAAAAGAAAGAGGCAAACCAAAAAAAAAAAAAAAAAAGACTCTTAACTATAGAGAACACACAGATGGTTATCAGAGGGGAGGTGGACAGGATGGGTGAAACAGGTGATGGGGATTAAGGAATGCACTTGTTGTGATAAGCATCTGAGAGGAATGGAAGTGTTGAACCACTATGCCTTACACCGGAAACTAGTATCACACAGTATGTTAACTAACTGAAATTTAAATAAAGACATTAAAAATAAAAGAAGATGGGGGGAAATGAACATGTATTGAACATTTAAATGAAGTCAATGTTGGTTGAACCCGGCTTCTTAAAGGATGAATGCCAATCCAGAGAGAAATCTTAGAGCTGTGTTGTTTTTTTCTTCACATACATGTCAAGTGCCTGATGTGTCCTAAAATTTGAAGAAACAGCAGTGAGCAAGGTGGAGATTGGCAAAGACAAACTCTCCATTGCCTTCAAGGAGATTATGTAAGTTTGACTTAATTCAGTAAAAAGTGGGTGGAAAAATAGAAGGTTATTATTAAATCCGTAGACTTTACAAAGTCAGACGTATAACTAAATCATCATATCAGAGACTTCAAATTTAAAAGGTTAGGCTAGAATGAGGCGTCACACCTGAGAGCAAAATAGTTAATAAGGATAAATGTAAATTTGAAATCTATTTAAAACTGAATACAGATTTCTCTTGAGGTCTTGAAGTTTTGGGTGACTCCAAGATTAGAGGAGGTTAGAATGTGATTTTTTTTTAACATTCAAATTAGCCAATCAAATCCTAAACTGTATAAATAAAGGTAAAGTTCAGTGTCCAAAACAAGGGAAAATGAACTACATTGTTTAGATCAATTTGGAAGTTTTCATTTTGTTTGGAGCACCACAGTTTAAAAAAAACAATAACAAGTTAGAAAAATTTAGGGGAGGTAAAGTATGGTAGTAAAGTGTTTGAAAATCCTGTTGTATGAGAACGTAGAAATTTGGAACATTTAAGTAAGAAAATGGAAAAGAGTAGAAGATGTGCACTAAGAGAGTAATGTATTTTTTTTTTTAATACATCCTTAGGACAAAACTAGAATTTGGTGATAGAAATTACAAAGACACAAGTGGTACTAATAAGAAAAAAAAAAAAATATATATATATATATATATAGTATTTACCAACCACATAAGAGAGGGCTAATGTGTAATATGGTGGATACCCATGGGGGGACCATAAGGCAAGCTGAGGGCAAAGCACAAGCTAGCACACCCTTCCCCCACCCCCAGGTGGGATATGTGTGACATTCCTCAGGCACTCCTGGCTGCCCAAGAACAAAGGAAAGGGAAAAACAAATGATTAACTGATAGAGATCACAGTCATGCAACATAGGAGTCTCCATCAGTTTACAAATATCTTAGTAAATTATAAGAAAAAGGCAATTTTATCAAAAGCCTAATCTCCAGAAACCTATAGACTCAGTTTCCTGCAGCCCCTAATATCACTGTCCCCTCCATAGTGATGTGGGGAACAAAGGCAAGAAGGAAATAGCAGGTAAAATTAAATTTTTCTATAACCTGAAGCCCATTGACATTTCTCCAGGAACTCCCTACTGTCCTAATGTTAATGTCTTACTAGAGGGAAAACAACCTTACCTTGACAATAGCAAGGCCTCAGTTATTTTAGGAGTTCTCTTTAGCATATCAAAGTG